>NW_015114014.1:288683-298891 GCF_001443285.1 Poecilia latipinna | reverse complement strand
ACTAACGAGCTTTTCTTTTTTATTGTTTATAGGGCTATTTTATAATTTTTTTTTTTTTTTTTTTTTTTTTTTTTTTTTTTTTTTTTTTTTTTTTTAGGAATCTTGGTTTAACCATTGGTTCTTCCTTTTCTTTAGATACACACGTCGAGTCTGTGGCTCGTTTCTGTTATTATCTGAAAAATATTTCCAAATGAAGCTCGATTTATACTCACAACCTGAGATTGAGATAATCACTCATGCTTTATTTTTCATCTTTTCATAGCGATGCATTATAAACACTTCTTAGCAAAACCTCCCTTGAACAGTTGCAAGTTTTTCAAAATGACAAAAGCTGACAAAATCCTTTTATTTTTCACATGTGACTCCAATCTAGATGCAACTACACTGGCTCCCAGGTCATTTTAGAGTGCACTTTAAGATGATTTTCCTGACTTTGAGAGCTGTTCACAGACAGGTTTCAGGTTCTATCAAAGGCTTTCTGCAACCGTGTATTCCTAGTGGCCCCCTGAGGTCCTGTGACCAGGAGCAGCTAAGATGAAAACAAAATAAGACTGAAGATCTGCTCAGTGGCTCCAAACTCTGGAACTCTTTCTTTTGGCTTGAGATTAGTGGTCTCTCTTTAAAAGCCAGTAAAAAAAAAACCTTAAGGAGAATAATGATCATAAAAATGTTTAAAGCTCATGAATTATATGATATAATTTAGAATGACATTGTATAACTAAATCTTGACTTAAACTCCACATGTTTATACTTTGAAATATAATAAATTAAACATTGAACAACAAATTTGTGTAACGATGACACTTAAGAAAATGTAATGTTTACTGGTTTCTCAGTTATTGATTTTGGTGTCTTTTATGACTTTCTGTTTTGTGTTTTTTTATAATGTAAAGCACTTTGAACTGCCTTGTTGCTGAAATGTGAATGTACAAATAAACTTGACTGCTTTAAATTACTTTATAAGGATTTTGTGTTGCGCTTAAATACCATTTATTTGGACTTGTTGACCGATATGAAATGGCTCATGACAGCTTGTGATTTCAAATAAAACCAGAATAACACAAAGTGGCCACATTCTGATCTGATATTGATATAAGACCTTTAACAAAGCCGGTATGAATAATTAATCATCCTGGCAGATATAAACTGGCTCACAGTCAGAGCAGTAGGTTGCTCCATTTCATACCCGGAATATTCAAGGACAAATTCACCAAAAGTTAAAGTAATGAAAAGAAGACGGGCCAAAATGACCAGTACACAATCCAGTGTCCACACATGAAAAGTGTGAAATAAGCAGCTGCAATCCTCTGTTTAAATCATCTGTTCTTTGTTTCAGTGCTGCTCCAATGGGAACCACAGCTAAAGAGGAGATGAACAGGTTTTGGGCCAAAAACTCCAGATTAAACAGACCCATGTCTCCACACATCACAATTTACAAGTACGTACAACCTAATCTTTGTGTTGTGTGGGCTGCTCAGAAAACGAAACAGATTAAGATTACCAAGGTGTCAAACTGACCTCATTAGTGCTGCTTATATAATGTAACGCAATCTTTATTTCCTTACACACTGCAGATCTTATGCAAACCAAGAATAAGGCAAAAATAATAATACCATTAGGCTCATTTTAGTATTCAGCAGCATTTTCTGTCTTTAATGCCAATTAAACAGCAGGAGGCGGCAGCATTGCTGTATATTTAGAGCAATAAACATCTTAATGTATTAATAGCCAGTTGCTAGCATCATAAAATCTGCAGTTAAGAAAACTTTTAATAAGTGTTTTGTAAGAGCTCTTTTTCTGGATTTATTTTCACTGTTTTCATTTTAATGAAGAGGGACATTTATCAGCCGCACTGACATTTCTAAAAATGTATTGTTGTTGCCTTCTGTGGTCTAATAGTTGGATTCAGATTCCTTCACCGCCTTTGGCATAAACATAATAAATGTAGATAATTATAGAGAAGTTTTACCTGTCATTCACTTGTATATGTGCCTGTGGAAAAAATTGCTGTCATGGCTTGTAGTTTTGTTGTTAAACAGACATGGGTCTGTTTAACTCCTGTCATTGTTTTGCTATTTCACCTTTAATATCTGTGAAGGTCAATTGAGATTTTGTTTGGCGTTTGTTTCACTCCCACCTACAAGCTCATCACAACAAACTAGAAATATATCAAAAAGTTCATTTACTTTTGTTGTTAAAAAGTGAAACACCTGTGGATTTTTTACACACATAGAGCAATGTATTTGAAGACGTTAACTCTGATAACTAATAAAAACCCAATTTATATTTCTCAGAAAATTACAATATTACCTTTTTACATCCAATACGAAAAGGATGTTGATTTCATAATTTGTTTATCCTGACTATGTTTGACTAACACAATCATGGAAGAGACTACTGACTGGACAATTATCATTTCTAAACAATCATTTCACAACATGCTGCATCTAAATGTATTTATAGAAAGTTTAGTAGAAGGAGAAAATGTGATGAAAGAAGGTGCACAAGCAACAGGGAAGACTACAGACATTAGAGAATTGTGAATTAAAACCTATTTAAGGTTTAAATCTTGTCTTCAGATAAAAGTATATTTTCACTTCAATTTGGAAATCAAGTTCCCAGGGTTTGGAGGAACAATAGAGAGTATCAAAAGTAGTATCAAAGTTACTGTTAAAGGAGGAATATTATTGGAGGAAAATCCACTTTTTAGTCGTTTCACTATGTTTATTATGTTATTCCTATGTTCAAAAACATATCTAGAGTGTTGCTTTGACTCTTTTATCCCCTGTGTGAGTCTCACAAAGCACCACCAGCCCCACTCAGCTCCTATAGACTAGTGATAGCAGCAACTAGAAAACACCTGGTGGAACCTGGTATATGTCCAGTTCTCCTAAGAACAGTCTTAAACAGCCTAATGGAGAAGCATTGTTGTGATGACGTACTGAAGGCCGAATGTTGGAAAGAGTAGCACCGTCTTAAAGACACGGAGCCCAATTTCAAGGCGTCAAATTTCTTTTTAGTCATGTTTGATATATACGGCATCTTTATAACAGAAGGTAACACAGTTATGTGATTGTGCTATAAAATACATAATACCTTCCATTTAATGGAACATTGGCTTTTTAAACCCCATTTAATATTGTATGTTCAGAAAAATTAATTTTTCTGAACATACAATATTTAATTTAGCTGTGAGCAATATTGATCAACATTTTTAGAAATATTAATTTGAAGTCTATCACCGTTTGTAGGGATCTATGTCATATAAAGGTTTAACATTTTGACATGTTCTTTCTAACAAGTACTGCAGCAAAATAACCTTTTAGTGAATTTCTATTGTATTGATATACATTTTTACCTGCCAGCGATGGTAAACATGTGGCTCCTGTGTTTGTTGCAGATGGTCCATTCCCATGATGATGTCCATCACACACAGAGGAACCGGAGTGGGACTCAGTGGAGGTAAAGCTTGTTTCCTCTAAGTGGTGCTTGGTTTTTACCATAAAGAAATTATTCCACACACACACACACACACACACACACACACACACACACACACAGACTGCTTCCTATCCAGTTTGAGTCTGTACTGCTATAAATCTATTATCAAAGTGAGGCTGTGCTTTGCAGTCACTCCTGATTGACCCTGAAAATCTCTTCAGGGCATTTTACTCCCATCGCTATTGATTTCTCTTAAGAGCATTTACTAGAATAAAAAAAGCAAATGTTGTTCAATTAAATCTGTGGATGTGAAAAGGCAGTTTAGCAGCTCTTAGTCTCATCCCTGCTCTGAAGCTTCGAACGTGAATGGCGGTGATGCTGCACAAAAGAGCCACTGACATTGATGAAAGGCGCTGTAAAAGCCGAGTTAAGTTTTGTTTTGCATGTTTATGTATTCAATAAAGGTCAGTTCTCTGGGCTGCCACTTGCAGTGGCACACCCTATCACTCACTTATTCCATTCAACCTTCTGTCAACATATTATATGTGCCAACAAACTAAAACTGTCACCAACTGTGGATCAGCTCTGTACGCTGTATTTCTTTGCTTTAACTGTACTTATTTTAAATATTCCAGCCGTTATTTTACTGTGGCAGAGTTGAGTGAAGGGTCTTGCTTTAATTTGTTTTGTTGTTGTTTTCCTTCCTTCGTTCAGAGCTCTGCTTTGTGTTTACTTTAATATCCATTCTATTTTTTTTTTTCTTTCAGAAAGGAAATGGAAAGACATTTAGTTTTTATTTATTCAGACACAAGCAATAGAAGCCAAGGGGCAAATTTGCATTCAGTGTTTTGTAATAGACTGGCAGTGTGTAGATGGTCAGATTCAGAGCCGCCGTTTGGTTTTCATTTTGAAGTTTAGTGATAGAGAAACCAGAATTGAGGAACTCTATGTGTTAGGAAATCACAGGCCGGCCGTCTGACTCATTCATAGTCATGTGAGATAAAACAATGTAGGACTAATGAGCCAGTGTGGAAAATTATGGAAAGGAAATAAGAGCATGGGGGAATTTGTTTCTATAGTTTATTCCTGGTACAGATGCCAACTTTGTAAATGTTTTTTTAACCCTTGATTATATTATAAAGCACATACATAGAAATATCATTCATGAATGAATCGACCATCATTTCCATCTATCTGTTAATCCCCATCCATCCTTCTGTTTATCCTTTATATGCATTAATACGTGCATTCTTTCATCGATTCAGCATCCATTTATCCCTCCTTACATTAGTCTATCAATTAATTGCTAACCTGCTTTTTATTCATTCATTGTCCAATCTGTCGTTTTTTTACCATCCGTGCATCCAGTGATTCATTTATCTCTCTGTCCTTCCTCTCATCCATTCATACATCTATTCTTCCATCTGTCTTTCTGTTAATAGCATTACATTCTTACGCTTAGCCATACATCCATTATCTGCAGTTGTCCATTCATTCCTCTGTCCACCCCTGCAGTCATCACTCCATTCATCCATCAGTCCTCCATCTTTTCATCCATGTTTTTTGGGGTTGTGTGCATGATCCGTTTCTGATTGGTTGAGTTGTTTTCTGCGTGCGCGCGTGTGTGTGCGTGTGTGTGCATGTGTGTGTATGTCGGTTCTTCACCTGTAAATGTGCTGACGGGCATTTAACCGGAACACATCCTCATTCCTCGCATGAAAGGGGAATGATAACAGAATGCTGTCGATTTATTTTTGCATCTTTCTCTGAATGACGCTCCAACCAGTTTTTATTTTGCCCATTTCTCATCATCCAGATATACATGTCTGCTGTCCATCTGTCTTCCCTTCCTTTCAATGATTTTTAAATGTTACTTATTCAAAGCCGGAGCTATAAAATTGACATGAGAAATGTGTTGAAACACTGCACATTGTCTTTTTTTTATTTTTTTTTAGCTCCTATATTTTTATTCTTCACTTCTGTCTGTTTCCAGCCATTTCAGCCTTTGCCATGGCAGCGTTGGTCCTGCCTGGAAACTACACACACTACTTGGACCTGATCCACTCGTTGTCCGTCGGTCCGATCCTAATTGGGCTGGCAAAATTTGGCATTGCCTTTCCCTTGTCTTATCACACCTACAACGGCATCCGCCACCTGGTAAGACGACAAATATTGGACTTTGATTCCTCCTGATGTACTCCTTTACCATTTTCATTCTGTTTCAGATTCTTTAGCTGATAAAACGCTGTAATTGTTTTGTTTTTGCATTTTGTCATGATTTCTCATTCAGCTGAAATAGAGATCTAATTTTCCTTTGATAGAAAGCTGATTGCATATTTAGATATACAATCTGGTGATGCTTTTTCTGTTATGGCTTGCTTTATATGCATTGATTTATTTATTTTTTTTTTTTACAGTATTGGGATATCGGGAAAGGCTTCAAAATTCCTGAGGTCTACCGCACTGGCTACACAGTCATCGGCCTGTCTGTCGTCACCTCCTTAGCTTTGATTCTGATGTGAAGGGATCATGGACTAGATGAAGTGTAAAAGTTTTGTTTATACGTTGTGGCCTGGTATTAACCTTTTTTTATCAAAAATAAAGGATAATATTATGCTGTAGCCAGAAGCAGAGTACTTTTTTCTTGCATTTAATTGTGCCGAAAACCTTTGGGTCATCCATAGTGACATAAGGCAGCGTGCATGCAAATATGACCCAGTTTACCTCACACTTGGTCTGGGTGCGAATAACAACCACGAGCTAAAATTATACATGCCCTACATGTTATCTCCTTATGCAATTTGTCTAATCACTCTGTGACGTCAAATTCATTAATCACTTCTCCCTGCCTGAAGAGCTGCGACATTGCCAGTCTGTGCAGGGTGAGCCCTGTAATATTTGCGTCTGAAGAACGGTTTATTGCCTCTCCACAGCCTAAAGATGCTCAGATGCATTTTTCAAACATCAGGGAAGAGGAAGAGGAGTGTTGAGCCAGTGGTGGAAGCTGCGAGTGTGAACCTGCTCCTCACCAGCAGCTTGCCTCTGGCTCTACCTCCCTCTGAGCAGCACAGGAGCTGAACAGCTTTTGTCCTGCAGTGAGAATGAAAGAGAGTTCTGATGTTATGTCAGATCCAAACCCCATTTATGAAGTAAACAGTAAAAAGTGCCGATGGGGGGCAAAATAATAAGTAAAAAGGGAAAATACTGAGGCGAGCGAAGCACAAGCTGGTTCAAAAATCTGTTTAGATCAACAAAATTTCTAAAGAAACAGAAGGAAGATGTCTAGTTAGTCCAGCCGGATTGGTTTATCAACCTATCACTGTTGACTCAAATTGAATATATGTCACCTTGGATGTAGTTTATGTTTCCTGTTGGAAAACTCTTCTTGATCTTAACGTATTTATCGCAGCAAAC
Source organism: Poecilia latipinna (assembly GCF_001443285.1). Classification (NCBI taxonomy): domain Eukaryota; kingdom Metazoa; phylum Chordata; class Actinopteri; order Cyprinodontiformes; family Poeciliidae; genus Poecilia; species Poecilia latipinna. The sequence goes on along the minus strand of NW_015114014.1, from coordinate 292,036 downwards.
CAGAGCGTTTCTGCAGTGACTGTCAGAGTTTGTAAAGCTCAAGTGTTTGTGCTTTTGATGGCGCTGAATTCCCTTCAGATTCACATCACCTCCATAATTGGCCAAACGTGTCTATATTTAACCACTGCCAGCTTAAAATAATTATCTGTGTAACGCTATCGCTTGAAGATCTTCCTGTATGTGTGGTCTGATTGCAGTGAGTTTGGCATGTAAATGACTTCCTACATGGAGTCTAATCAAAGCTACGGGCACTTTTTGACCTCCGCTGGAGATCCACCGAGACTACAAATTACTATTAATATGCAATAGAAAATTACTTATGAACTACAGTACACAGCAGAAGTATTTATATCTCTAGATTTGTTGCATTCTGTCATCTTGCAACCTAAAAAAATTAAATGTGTTTATCTGATTTTTATGTGGTTTAAGAAATAAAAGTCCACATCTCTGAAGATTAAGGTTTTTTTATTTATTTATTTTTGTATCAAATCTAAACTGCGGCCTGTTTGTATCCAGTTACTCTCCAAAGTCATTGGTAGAATAAATATGTGTAATTTAATCTCGGGATACCTGCATCTGCCATTATAAAGGCTGTATAAGTTGGCAGATTAACGCAGCAGACAGGTTAGGAATACATTTGTGAAGAAGTTAACACCATGTTAGGTTAAAGAAAATGAAGAGTGTAAGGTACACAACAGAAAACCTATATGTATATGGTCATCCACCTGGTATGACAGGAATTGGAAACACCCAGAAAGTCTCATGTTGACTCTGGAGGAGCTACAGTGATCCAGTGGAATCTGTTGTGTGGACAACTTTTATTTTATTTTTTTTTCCTCAAATGTTTTTATAGAGGAAGCAGAATTTTTACACATTATTGATGAAGACATTGAAATTCTTTTATGAATTATCTGTTTGTAGTTTGGTTTGTTTGTTTTGGTTTTAGTGAGATCTAAATAATGAATTATCAGACATGTAATTAATAATTGTACTGGCTTTTCACCAATTTATGCTCCGTCAAACTACAACTGACTACATCGACCTGTCCAAGGACTGCAGATGGAAATTAGCAGTTTTGGCTGCACAGGTACCATGAATGCATGATTAAAAAATGTATGAAATGTACATTGTCCCTTTAAATAAACAGCATGAATAGAAAGTTGTTGATGACAGAAAGCAATAATAAAATCTCCTTTGCAGTTTAGTGGAGGAGACACTGCAAACACGGAGGAAAGGCTTCTGATCAAATGAGATAAAGTGGTGGCATCATCATGCTCTGGGAATGTTTGCCTTCAGGAGCGACAGCAATGCTGGTCAGAGTTGAGGAGAAGATGGATGGAGTCAAACCAGACTCCATCCAAAGGAGGATCATATGTTAGAATAGACAATTTAAAGTCCAGACATCCAACTTAAAATATGGGACATGACTTAAAAGTAGATGTTCACAGATGTTCTCCATCCAGTCTGATTGAGCTATGAGCTATTTTGGAAATAATAGGGGTGGGGGGGGGGCTGATTTCTAGATGAAACTGGAAGAAGAGATATGAATACTTTTGCAGGGAGCTGTAGGTCTTAAGTAATTTCCTGTTGTATGTCGAAAGTAATTTGTAGTCCCAGTGGATTTCCAGCTCAGGTTGGAAACTGCCTGTAGCTTTGATTAGATTTCATGTAGGAAGCCATTTACATGTCAGACACCCTGCAATCAGAGCTAAGAGAACTTCTAAGACATAATGTTACTCTGATAATATGAATACTTTTATGAGGTACTGGATAGAGTTTAAGATGGCTCGTTTGAAATCTAAATGCTTAAAAAATGTTTGTATAAATCTAAAACTGAGCTTATAAGCAGTCTTTTTATTCACTTCAAGAAAATAACTCACTGGCTTATAACCGTTGATGCACATAAAATGCTTCATCTAGACTCCAGTAATTTAGGTATTATGATATTTCAAAGAGATGACATGCCTTCAAGCAGTAGAGGCTTGTTTCATGACGGCATTGTGGAAATGTGGCTGCAGCAGCACCCCCTACCGGCGGGTAGCGGAAAATGTGCAGGGCTGCGGTCCTGATGCTGAGAGATGGAGCGGATGCTGCACAGCGATGGGTGGGGGAGCATAAAGCAGGTTTTGATGGAGAAAAAAATGTGCCTCAGTCTCTGTGGCGCAATGGAATAGCGCGCTGGACTTCTAATCCAGAGGCTCCGGGTTCGAGTCCCGGCAGAGATGTGTATGTGTTGGTACAGAATTTTTTAGGACGAGGTAGAATGATGAATTTGAATCAAGGCAAATGTGTCGTTTAGCCTCTGCATCTGTGATGTATTGTAAAAGGTTTTTCAGCCTGCTGGAAACGGAAGATGAAGGAAGATTCGACGCCGTCTATGAATCTCATCAAATTAAAAAAGCTTGTATGCAGATGACAAAAAGCCTTACAATACGGCTTTTAGTGTACCAGCACAGCACACCTTTTTGTGCTCCTGGGGCTGCATGCTCAACTGCACTCAGTCATCACACAAACACAACAGGACAAGTCAGTTTAGAGCAGCCTCACCGAGGCAAAGTCACCGTTTCAGCACCTGGAGCTGTCCGCTCCTCATGTGCAGCGCCAGCAACAAAGCATTTAAAGCCTTTTCCGCCCTCATAACAAGTGCTTAATGATGCCAGATGCTGCGTTTCTGTTCTCAAATATGGTGTAACAGCGCAGAGAGAGAGAGAGAGATGAAGTGTCACTGTGACAGGAAATGGTGCCGTTTTAAGATTGCTGAATAGAAATGTTGTGTTAATTTAGTGGAATCAAAGGGCTGACCTCTGGAATGTATTAAAACAAGAGTAAAAAGGTGGATTTTATCTTTAGAACAGCACATTGCCAAAATCTAGAATCTGGATCTGCGTTTCATTTTTTAAATTTTTCTACATTGTGGAAAACAGCTGGTTCCTTAAAGATCTCTCGTCCCGGCTCGCCTTTTGTTGCGTCTTATTTTGTATTTTCCTGAAAACCCCCCACCTCCCACTCGAGGATTCCTTTTTTTTTTTTTTTGCAGCCACCACCATCCGCGTTTAACCCCATCATGCCTCCCCACATGCAAAACCTAATCCGCCAGTAAAACTAATCCTTAATCCCTCTCTGGCAAGTTGAACAACCCTGCCTCCCCTCCGCCCCTCCACCCCTGTTATAGCTCCTGATTCCCTAACGGGCCACATGCATGAAATGTCAGTAGCCTATGAAACGTCAGATCTCCAAGGAGTTCCCTTTGTTAAATAAATACACAAACAAGTTGTTGCTGGTAAAAAAAAAAAAAAAAAAAAAAAAAAAAAAAAAAAAAAAAAAAAAAAAAAAAAAAAAAAAAAAAAAAAAAA
>NW_015114014.1:284759-285669 GCF_001443285.1 Poecilia latipinna | reverse complement strand
GATCTCCAAGGGGTCCCCTTTTTTAAAAAAAAACCAAAAAAAGTTTTTGTGGGAAAAAAAAAAAAAAAAAAAAAAATAAATAATAATAATAATAATAATAATAATAATAATAATAATAAAGCAAGTAAACATAAAATTATATGCGGCACATTTGAGAGTCATTCAGTTTTTTTGACATGACTTTTTATGCATTTTTAAGGACAGACCCCCAAGGCCAAAGACTGAGTGGCATGATTACCATATTACAAATTATGAAGCCTGTGAGAGATAATAAGGAGCCTATCTACCAGAAATGGGTAATAGCTCTATATCAGCTGATAAGAAACATCATAGCCCCCCACTGAGAGCCATGACAATATGCAGCAGATGACCTCTTCATTTTAGGAAATTAACCACTATGTAGGCTCAAATCCATCAGATAGGTGTCTACACTATAAAAAATTACTAGTGAATTGGGTTAAATTAATATTTGCCCTTGAAATCCTTGAGATTTTAATCATATGAGTTTGTAAACGTAATATTCAGTAAAGTTTATTATTTATTTGACAGGGAGAACTTCTAATAGCACAAACTATTGGTATGAAAGAAACCTGAACATTTAGATTAGCATTTAGCTGAAGATGTTGGTTCAGTCAATCGTTGTTCTTCTTATCCAGCAGGGATGGAAAGACTGAGGATATGTTTATATGGGTTCTGAATGAATATATCAACTTATTTAAAGTGAAGTTTTGTGATGACAAAACTTGTGTTGAACAAGAATTAAAGTTTTAATTGAGCTTAAGCTACCTTAGTGTAGCCAATGGACGACACATCAACTTCAAAACAAGCAGGTGTGGTGCTAATTACTAATAACTGAATGTTTTTTTATGAATTCAATGTTTTACTTTTTCAATATATGTTTTTTGTTTTC
>NW_015114014.1:203403-279383 GCF_001443285.1 Poecilia latipinna | reverse complement strand
TTGTTTTCTATCACAAAGAACAGCATTGGTAGAATTCTATTCATCTACATAAAATATGTAAAAAAAAAAAAACCCAAACAAACAAAAAAAAACAACCCCGGCAGAGTTGATTCTAAACTCTGTCCTTTATGACTAAAAATTGAACAGGAATGAGCTTAGAATGATTATCGTCCTTCATTGTTTATTTTAATAAGACTGAGCATCTCCCAGCTGATCTGGACTCAGCCCCGGAGCAGAGGGATGTTCACCACCAGCAGATGTGAGAAATACTGATTAGTTTGTGTATCTTCACACACACGATAAACAACACACTGTTGTTTATTGTTCCTACAAAACGTACAGGGGCAATGTTTTTGGCATATTTCAAACAAAACAAACGAGGATAAAACATGTTTTTTTAGGTATGCAAATGAAAAAAAAATTGACAACCCATCCAAACATCTGGCTTTGTTTGCAATGTTGCATCTGGGAGTGATTTTCCATATTATAAGGTAGAGATGAGTGTTTTATTCTTGTCATACAAACAGTAGATATTTGTTCATTGTAATGTTTTATTTTTGTGTTGTGTTGAATAAAACATATAGCTGGAGATCTTTAAGCTACAGGGTAGCTATGACATCATCCTTTTTAAAAGATGCTTGTAGGTTTTGTACGGAAAAAAATACAATAAATAAAATAAAGCTTAATCATTTTCATTTTTGAAACTTGTGTAGTGTTTATAAAACATCCATTCTCGACCCTTGAGCTTCACTGACCCTTTCCAAAGACCATGACTCTGTTTAAACTGCCACATCAATTTTAGTAACTAAAATCATTTTCTCCAGTGTACTCTGTATCCAAACCGTAGATAAAGTGAGCATCGGTGTCACAGTGTTGTTCTACAGCAGTGATAAAATTCCTCAAAGCCTGATAAGGTCACTATAAAGTCACTGTGGAGTGTTACAGGGACGATATGGTGATATTTCGCTGCGTTGAGATCACGCTTCCCATATCTGCTCCATCTCCTCTTCATGTTGCTCTCAGCCAGTAGGCCCCTGCTCTGGGCCTGTTATCCCGGCGGTGTGGGCCAAATCGTATTATAATCCCCTCCCTCCCCCTCTCCAACTCTCCCCCTCGCTTCTTGTCCCCTCCCCTCCCGCTCCGTCTTTCAGACAGTCTGTTTTTGCTGCAGTGAACGGTAACCGTGGAGAGGCAGAGATAGCCTACAAACAGTGGGGAAAGAGCGAAGGAACAAAGCAGGAGAAACTAGAAGAAGCTGGGAGATTATTCCAAGAAAATAAAAAGAGAGAAGGCACAGCGGCGGGGGAGAACAAAAAAATTCAAGAAAGCTGCGCGTCAGAAGGAGAGTCATTATTGGAAGGGACCTTACTGGAAACCAGCAACAGAACCGGACTCCGGAGGAGGAATACGACGGTGTGTGCGTTCAAACCGTGCGCTGCTTCAGTTTGTGTTGTGGTTCGGGGGTTTGGCTGTTGTCTGCATGTTTGGGCGGACAGGAGACACCTGTCAGTGCTGACGCTTTTCCGTCTCCAGGAATGTCTCCCTTTGTGTGTGTCTATGAGTGTGTGTGTGTGTGTGTGTGTGTGTGTGTACACGCGTATTACGCAGAGCAAGATCCTAAGAGTCTAAGAGTCTCTGCGTGTCTTGGTAATTTACTCCAAAAATGTGCGTTTTCTTGCGCGCTCCTCGGTTGTTTTGGCTAAATAAGCATCACAACTCGCTGGGAGTGAATCTCATCCCAGCGGCGGCGGCGGCAGACGGGAGGGTTTTTATTTCCTTCTCCAAGTACGGAAGAAGATGTTAGAAACATTTGTGTGGTACTCGTCGCAACGATGCAGGTAGCCGCCAATGTCAACTGTTGTTATGATTATTATCGCCTCTGTTATTACTTTCAACACAAGTGCCCAGCGAGAACTTGTGTTCAGCACGCCCATATATACAGAGAGAGAGCGTGTGGGTTATTTCCCATGCATTCACTTGAGTTTTGTTTTTATTTTTCGCCATCACTCAACAGGAAGGGCTGGAGTAACAATAAACATAACCCACAACCCCTCCCTCCTCCTTCCATTCCCACACATCCCACTCCGTGCAAAATGCTCGGCGCCCCCAATACACACACATACACACACACACACAGAGGCGCACACATGTATGCACCACCCTGCACCCCACCCTCTCTCCTCTCTCCGCGCCCGTCCCGCTGGCTCTAACTACCGCCGCGGTTCGCTCTCAGCGGTGAGCGCGCCGCAGATGGACAGAGGGCTCACCTCCGCGCCGGGCTGCAGCTATTTTTAAGAAATGTGAGAAAGGGGAAGCTGAAGGTGCGTGTGTGTGTTTTAATATGAGAGAAAGAGAGCGAGAGGGGAAAGGAGCAGTGCCACAGCTGATTTTATGCCCGACATTCGTGTCCAACGCCGAGCAGAGCGCACCGAGCACACAGCTAATTCTCAGCGGGCAGCAGGTGCATCTCTGCTCTCGCTTCCTCTTTCTTCTCTCCTGTTTGTTGTCCGAGGCAGCGCTTCCTTTTTGCGTTACATTTAATTAGTGGGGGTTCGGCCATGAGCTGTCCAGAAACACGCGCATCTCTCACTTCCAGTTGCGCGCATGAGCTCGTTAAGGCGCAATAAATTCCCAACATAAGAGGATAAATTATCTTCTTCCTCCTCTCCTTACACCACTCGCCCCTTCTCCATCTCCATCCCTTTCTTGCAGCTTGGCTTCATCACCCCCTCCCCTCCTCCTCCTCTCTCAGCCCCCCTCTCTCTCAGTTTGTTATGACAAAAGCAGATCGATGGCTACCCGGAGCGACGCGTGAGTAACGGGTGGGCCAAGCGTTTATTCACTCAGCGGCTGGGGACGCAATTAGTGGTCAGTTGGCCTGCCCGGTCTGCCTGTTGTTTTTAGCTTCTCCATTGTGTCCCCCCTCCTGCAGGTGACACTCCAGAGCCTCTCTGCCCTCCTGAGCTTTCAGTGAGACAGGCGGATCTGCGTGCCCGACCATGGCCTTCCCATCAGCCCCCTGTGCTCTATGGATTGTCAGCTTATTGACTGCACTATTCGCAGCTGCGGTTCACAGCAACATTGTCAGTGGTAAGCACATCTCTCTCTCCCTCTTCATCTGTCTGTCTTGTATTCTCGCAGTGTCTCTCCTGGGGCCTCTGACCTCTCTGACCCTCTCCTTCTGCCTCTGGTGGAGCTGCCTAACTGTCCACTTGTTGTTTCCTGTATTATGAAAAGGGAAGCAGAGGACCGTTATTAATCACATGGGACACTCCCAGACTCAGTGGAATTTTGTGCAGTTGTTTTTTTTTTTTTCAGGAACGTGTGTATGACTTCCACATGGAGCTGGAGTTCAGCGTGCATGCTCATTGCAGGAGTGGTACAGTTTCACCTAAGCTTGTTTTTCACAAATACAGTGACACGCAAAACTTGGAAAAAAGTGTGGCATAAACCTAAATGGTGAAACTCTGTAAATACTTTGTTGAACTAATATTCACTACTGTTGCATCAGCAAATCCAATTTAGAGACAGTTTTTTTTTGTCTTTGTGAAACAGCTCAAGCTAAAAGTACATTTTTGTGTCTCGCCAAATATTGTCATTTAGATTTTATGGGCATCTTTCACAAAGTATCATGCTGCCACCACCGTGTTTATCTGTGGGATGATGTGTGAAGGTGAAGGGTAAAGTGTAGGGTTAGTTTGCTCGTAGATCAGAAAGCTCTGATTTGGTCTTATTTTATCGCCGTGTCTATAAAGTGATGCTTTTGCTCTTTCTGCTTTGCAAAAGAGTGTTAGCTCAGCTAAACTGGACAAAGAGTGTTTGTGAAGATCAAGTTTCAAGTGTTGCCAATGATTGTTGGTTGGATTCGGGTCTGGGCTTTGACTGAGCCATGAATGAATATACTTTGATCTTAACCATTTCATTGAAAGTCTGGCTGTAGTTCTTGCTGATGTGGAATCTAGTCTCAAGCTGTTTGCAGGTTGTATTCCAATGTTCCCATCAGCTTCACTGTCTCTCCTGGAGAAAAGATTTTCATAGAGTGATGCAAACCTTGTCCTTAGAGCTCACTATCCTCTCTGACTTGATATTTTCTTCTTGATTCTTTATTAAAGGCTTTTGTAGAACTTGCTAGGAAAGTGAATCAGGTGTGCTGGAGCAGGCACCCATCTGAAACATGTAGCTTGGTGGTGACTCAGTGTGCATTCACAGCAGCCCTGTTTGATCCACTTTAATCAAACTCTTGGGGAGGTGTGAATGCACAATCAAAATTTGATGTGGTCCAAAAAGCAAACTCTGGTTCAGAGATTGAAGTGAACTCTGGTGCGGTTCCAATGCATATGTGAATGCAAGTGGCCTGGAAACTACTCCAGTCCACTCAGAATGCCCTGTGTATTTAGCACAGGGCATTCTGGGTAAATACAACCTAAATGAGAATGCAAGCCTAGTTTTAGTGGGTGAAATGGTTTGTGGTCTTATGACAAAACCAAAAGAGAAATCAGGCACTCCATTTTTGTTTACATTTTGTGAAAAAGGAAGTTGCATTCATGCCTTCTTCTGAGGTTTTTGTGCAGTTTTGGTCTCCAGTCAACTCTGAGGTGTGAAAACACCTTTGGGAACATGTGTTTTAGAGATAAAAAGCAAAATTTTTTGCCACTCTTTGGTAAAGGACGACAAATTTGCCCACCTCCACTGTGAACCTGCAATTGGTTTTGCTGGATTTTATATGGAGGCTACAGAGTAAATGGGCAGAAAAAATGCACTGAATACATTTCTAATTTATATTAAAATCCCAATAAAATACATAAACATTTGGAATTGTAAATTGACCAAATATGAAAAAACTGAAAAGGAATGAATTTTCCAAAGCCCTGCACAGACAGAGAAAGTGAACAAAGTCTGAGTTTCTGTCTTTAGTTCTCAGTATCTCGCAATATTGTTTCTGATGCTCTGCAAACCGTCTGTTTTGTTGAAGCTTCATATAGCCTGGACAAACAAGGCGGTCATCTTGTGCTTTCTCAGATTGGAGCCAAACATGTTTCCACACACTGTGCAGCTCAGATACAGAACACTCGTCATGGCTAAAACTGGAACTGCGGCTGAGGCGGATGGTAAAAGAGGATTTGATGAGAGAAGCACTTTGTAATGATATCCCTGCTGCGAGTACCAAGTGAGCAGGAATACACTGTCCAATGTGCTTCCCAATTACATAACTCTCAAGTGACTGCCTGCCGGTAACACAACCTTCAGAGGGCAGCTTGTACCCGACACAAAATGGCGAGCAGCGATTGGCCCTCGAGCCGTTGAAAATTGATTGACACAGGTAGAATGTTGTTGCCATTTTCTCATTACAGTTGGGGTTTTAATTGCACAAAGTGTTTGGCACAGAACAGAGGGAGATTTCAGCAAGCAGGGAGCCTTCTAAAAGACATTCCATGATTTGCATTTGGAATATATGCTCTTAAGGGCCCTCTGCATTCAGCTGATCTCGCCTACACACTTTTTGCAATCACACCATAAATGAGTACGATATGCACACCCGCACATCTTTGGGATTCTTTTGACATCATTTATCCATATGAGCAATGTTTCAATTTCTTTTGAATTAAATGCTGTTTAGTTTCTGTGCAAAGATTATTAATGTGTTCCTCCTGTGGACAATCCGGCTGTGCTAAGATGAGTAAGAAATTCGGAGCGCGGTGAGCTGCTTAGAGAGAAGAAGAGGAGAAATGGCCACCCCAGACTGAGCCTCTGATGATGAAATATCAAACTCTTGTCAGTTTGCTGACCCAGACATGTGTAGCTCGTCATTGAAACCCAGGTAGAGGTTCATTATTTGGGCCCCAAAATGATTCTGGCTCCCGTTCAGAAGCGTGTCACATTTGATTAAGGTGTGCCCACGGGGAGGCCTGACCATGCATGACCAATTCTTGCTTTAGTTTCACCTGAGCACTGTTTTACATTATCATGTCAGTCAACGAGAGTAATTAAGCCTGAGACGTCTGACAGCATTTAGGAGATGAGAAAACACGTCAAAGAGTGAAAGTGAAACGCGGGATGAGGGATGGAGCGCTGGCCTCTACTGCGGCTTTAATCTGCATGTTTTAATCTAAAGTGCAGCAGAATTTTTTCCTGTATAAAACTTTAATTAAAATCAAATTCACTTAACACAACTACTTTGAAATAAGTCAGAATCACTTAGAATAAGTTAGACAATAGAATCACAATATTTCACAAAGTGAACAATGCCTCAGTGTCCTGAATACAAAATGAAATGGCAAACTTAGTTATGGATAAAAATGTATACACGCTTACAGCGCCTTGCAAAAGTATTCCTGCCCCTGAACCTCTCACAGGTTTTCTTCCAGAATTACTCTATATTTCCTCTTCCCATCAACCAAAATCAGTTTCTCTGTCCCTGCTAGAGAAAACATCCCCCAGCATGATGCTACCAACACCATGTTTCACAACAGAGATCTTATGGGATAGACCAAATGATGAGAATCTTTTTTTTACATATTTTTTGTGTCTCTTAGATGACGTGGTGTTTTATAAATGCAACATATTATAGCTTTCTTTGTGCTACTCTTCCATTGAAGGCAAACTGTGTGACTAAAAGTTGCCCTGGTTACACATCCTAAGACGCACAGAGTCACAGAGGCATTTTGGCTGATTCTCCTACTGACTCAGCCACTTCCTTGGCCTAACCTCGGTAGGTTTACAGTTGAGCCAGGCGTTTTTATTTTCTCAACGGGACTTAACATTTTCTAGCACATTCTCAAATCTTAACCCCTGACCTGTTTGCTGTATTCCTTGGTCTTCATAGTATTGTTTGGTCACTAATGTTCTCAATAAACATTAGTTTGAAATAATAAATAATTCATTATTTGGAGGCTTCTGAATGAATCGGATTGTACTGTTTAGTTTTTATAGGTATCAGAATGGCTGCACAGTGGTACATTTGTTAGCTCTGTTTTCAGGGCCTTTCTGCAACGGGTTTGCATAGATGCATGTGACAACAAAGGTAATTGCCCTCAATAAATCTTAAGGGAGCATTTCAAATCCACAAACCTGATTTAGTTGAGTAAGGTGCTGCAAAACATCAGGTGTGGTAACACTGATGAACCTGGAGAAACTGCTGAGAGCCTTGGGGAGTTTCTCTTTTCTACCTGAAGGGCCGGGCACCCTGGAAATGGGTTGTTAGGTTGTGTGTGTTGAGCTTTTGTAAAATCTGTGAGAGAAATAGTCAGTGACAGTAATTATCACGCCTGCCTTACCCATAACTTCAGCCGGTCTCCTAGGTGAATGTGTGGGTTCCTTTCAGGTACTTTAGCTTCCTCCTATGATGCAAAATATGCATGTTAGCATAATTAGCCACTATAAATTGCCTGTAGGGATGAGTGTGTTATTGCATGATTATTTTCTTGGCCTGTGATGGACTGGTGGTCTGTCCAGGGCGTCCTCTGCCTCTCGCAGAGTGACGGCTTACTGTTTTACACCGCTTCAGATTTCATCTAACGGTTTCAGACTAAACGCTGTCAGTTTTTATTCCTAAAAATTCTTGAAACTATTTCTCTACTTCCTTCTATTTCACAGATGATCTACTTTCTGAGTCTGTCACCTAAAACAGGATTAAAATACACTGAAGTTTGTGGCTGCAGCATTAATAGATGTGAAAAAAATTTCAAGATGGATGAATCCTTCTCAAAGGCACTGTATGTTAATCTTGTATGCGCAGTTTTGCAGTTGACATGTGAGTAATGCCCAAACAGCCGGGCTGAACTTTAAGCAGGAAGCGTAAGCCTTGAGCACGTGTCCATCGCTCACATCTGCTCCGATCAGTCTGATTGGTGTTGTTGTGACACTGCGGCAGAGCCATTAAGTAGAAGATGGATTAGAGTGGTTGAGTAGTCAGATAATGGGTCTTCATAATGGAGAAGTCCACGCAAGGAGGACCTGGAACAGAATGGTCTACTTAACATAAATAATTCAGCATTATGTATCAGAGAGGAAAAATGATTAGCTCAGCAATCAATGTTGGAGCAGATGAACCTTCTGAAAGCAGGGGAGCCCATTACTGCTTGGCTGCTTGAGTCTTCAGTAAATTAAATTTAAGAGGACTCTTTTGTCTCAAACAAATATGAGCAAAAATATCTGAAAATGTTATTTTATTCACATAGTGTAATTTTATAGCATAATCAAATAGCTACGTTGCTACGTATTTACTAAATATGATTTCAAAGAAATCATACGCCTTTAGGAAGTTATCACAACAGCGCTCTTCTATTAACTTTTAAGCCTTTTTACTAACGTTGCAGATGTGCAGTTTAATCAGGTGTTTGCTAATTGCTGCCGCTAGTCTGAAGAAGCGGAGTGGCGGAGTCGTAGGGTAGGGTTGCACCATGAGGTGGAAACTTGGAACCTCAGAAACTGCATGTCCAAGGAGAAGGTAGGTCCAGGCAGGTATTTTGCGCAGTTGAGTGGCTGCCATGGGAAATTAAAAGATTTCTCAAACATGCAATTAAAGAATCAAGCCAACTCTCCAGATATGTTTTTGATGAGGGAATAATGCAAAGCTCAAAAAGGTCTATTTTATGTAATACTGCCCCCTTAAAGCATTGCATTGAATCTGTGTCATGACTCCTGACCAACCGCTCACTCCCAAGTCCCTCATCTCTTTCTCATATGAATGTCAAGTCATGAAAAGGACAGTTGAGTCGTTTTCTCGACTCATCTGCGAGCGGGCTTCCTTAGAGCAACCGAACGAATCGGGGAGACACTAATTGCATGCCATTTGACATATCCATTTCCACAGCTGGATGTGCAGCCATGCGATGTGGATGGAAAGTGCCTCTCAGAAGGGCACAGATTAGGCATGCAATTGGCTGGGCTATGCCCTGGTTCTGTAATGTTGACCCAATTACCCCGGGGCTGTGGTGGAGAGCAGAGGGTCGGTTCAGTCGACAACAAGCAGAGCGACTTGCCGCGACCTCCCATCAGCCACCTGGCTCTTAGAATCCACGGCACACCCCAGCAGGAAGTTTGCTTTTGTGACCAGAAACATGCCTAATTGTTTATTTACTCTACGAGTTCTGCTGGTCGGAGCCATTGAATGACTCCTCATGCCTCCAGCTGAGGCCGGTAATGAATAAAGATTAAAGGATGGGAGCTGTGTGGACTTGTTGTTTGTGTGCTAAGATTTACAGGCGGGAAGACTCTGCATGTCTGCCAGCGGTTCACTTTATCCTCAGACAAAATGGGTTCCTTCCCCATTGGACCAGGCCTTTCTCATTGGCTCAAAGCCCACTTCCTGTGTGCACTGCTGTTATTTGCTGTTGACTTCCTGTGTGCCAAGATGGGAGAATATTTGGCTAATACGCTTTACAGCTAGCACACAATAGCGGTAGGCGGTTTGGATGAGAGGCCTCTGCCTGTTAACAAGGCTGACTGATAAGCAGTGACTCATTAACAAGCTGAGGTACACAGAGCCTGGGGGAATTGCCGCCTAGCCACTGTGACATTAATAAGAGGCCTAAGCTATTTTTCCATTTGGCTCCAGTGGTATAGACTCAACTATTTTGGCTTCTTCTTGGCTATTTAGAGGCTATAGTGTTCTTCCATTTGTTGCAGACACTGCTTACCTGGTCTGAACTGAGTCTGGGCTGATCAGTATTGTCAGAGCGGGTTACAGTTAATGGCATCTGCTGCATTATTGGAAAACTAGACACCCCTCATTAGCTTTCTCCTGATTCAGAAACATCTGGGGAGGAGCAGATTTAATTCTTCTTCCACCACTATGCTTCAGTAGTATATTCCAGCCTATATCCTGAGTTTTATTAAGACTGATGAGCATTCTAATATTGTTTAGATCCAATTAAGTATCTTAAACACATTGTGTACTTTGCTGGAGAGGTTCAGACCTCGTGTTTCCTGTCAAAAGTTTACCTCCAAAGCCACATTACATCCATTGTCTTGTGCTTTTATCCTACTTTGATCCTGCAAGTGTTTTGTCGTCTAGATCAGCTTTGTGATAACAAATTGGATCCCGATTGGCCGACATTAGATTGCAACAGATTCCCGTCTGGCAGAAACCCAATTATTTCTCCTGTTCATCATGCCGATTAATTAAGGCACTGTGGCTGATTGATTAAACTTCTAACAAAGCTCCAGCCATGGGCGCCAGGGCCCTTGGGAGGATTTTCATCTCGCCTTACACCCACTAGTGTGTCTCCACACCCTCGTCATAGATTTACACAGCTGCCGGTAGGCATAAAAGAAGGGAAACTGAAAGCTTCACTAGAAAAAATGCATTTTCTGCAAAAATGCATTGTGAAAGCTGAGGTAAAGTAATGAGCCTACATTAACTTAAGAACATGAAATGACAGTTGAATTGTACAAAATAATTTCAGATTTTGCTACAAACTTGTAAATACATTCCAAAAAAAATACAATGGCTCTGCTTAAGTTAATACTTTTCATGGACTTTTTCAACTTTACAGTTATTAAATAAAAATGTTATTTATTCTTATGTAGATATGATGAAATATGAAGATGACAAACTGAACTAGATGGATACAGCTTAACTTTGTCAAAGTTTTTCAGATATTGAATTGTCATTTATGCTGTTGTAAAATATTTTTGCCTAATTTCTTTGCAATAAGTTTATGCAAATTGTTACCTGACATTTCTTAGTTTTAATTTAGAATGAAACCTTTTTTTGGACAGTTTAATTACAATCTTGCAGTAAAATGCATAGAAGGAGTCTTATTTTCCACAAATTTGGTAAGTTTGCTAAAGTATTATTTGGAGTTAAATTCTTTATCTCTGCATTTATATATAAAGATTACTCCATAATCTTAATAACCACTTTCGTTACTACTTTGGGAATACAAACTTCATTCTACCTATTTTTTTTTTTTGCTTGACCACATGTTTGTTTGAAAAGCAAAGTGTCACAAAATGTTTATTACATTTGAAAATGACAGCTGTGCACCCTCAAGATAAGGAAAAACATTTTGTAAATGTTCATCCAAGAAATCTTAGCTTAGCATGTACTTTAGTTTAGGTTTATTCTCATGTAATAATGTCTGATACAGCTGATAGCTTTCAAACAAAACATTAAACAACGGTGACTCACCCAGCAAATATTAGTCTGAAAATAAAAATAAATCTATTCCAAGTCTATGCAATTGTTTTGACTGCTGTGGTGAAGTTTTACTCAGCTCAGGATGCTAGATGCTTGAATCTGAATAGGGAATTGATTGTATACTTTGTGATTAAGTTGGCTAATATCCTGAGCACTTGGGGAACTAATAAATCATAAAAAACTCAATCTAAGATGGTTAATTGAACCTAAGTGTGGTTTTTGTTGTGATGGGAGATAAAAGCAACACAGATACTTCAAAAATGTAAGAGGATTTTATGTTCCAAAAAACCCCATTTCATTTGTCCAAGTTTAGACCTGATTTGAAAGCTCCCCATTTATTATTTATTTATTATTATTATTTATCAAAGTTAAGCTTTTAAAAAAACGTAAACGTTGGAAAACCAGGTATTTGACGAATGAGGTGAAAGTTGTTAAAGTTGAATGCAGGAGTTAGTTACTACAGAATTGCAACAGGATCACAAGATGCAAGTGTTTATAAGAAATATTTTGCCCAACTAAATGTGAGGCAGTCAGATTGTAGAGGTATCAAGAGCGTCCAAAGAAGTCTCCATCACACCTTGTCAATTTGAGGAAGCTCACACCCACCCAGACCCATTCAGCCATTGTGAGATTACATCAGGACAGATCAATCTTGCTCGCTACCATCATAATAATAGCAAAAGCCATTTAGAGACTGTAGGAGAGAAGGGCTCTTGAGATTTTACAAAATGTTAACAGACTCTACTACCTCTGCTATTAGGAGACAAATCACGCTGCAGCAGCTCAGGGTCGAGAAAATTAGGGGACCTGCATTTAGCAAAGAGTCGGCTTTAAGCCATCACTTCACAAAGACGCAGTGGATTAAACAAAGCCAAACAAAAACGCCAGCTTTGAAATACATTAAATCGCCTCTTTTTCAACTAGAATCCTTGCTTTTGCTCTCAGCTGGCTTCTCTTCTTGATCAGGTTGCACCCTTTCAAATCCCCCTCAACTCTACCGCCAAATGTCATATTCTATCTCCTGGAATTCTCTGTGGGAGTGATTTAATTGATTGCCGTTGAGATGGAAATTACCCTTTCTGTTACTGATGCAGCTGGTGAGATCAAGAACTTTCTCTCTGAGAAGGTGTGTAGTCATACTTAAAAGAAAGTTCACCTTCTATTCATTTTGGGACTGTTTCCGGGAGACATGATAAAAATAATATTTCAGAGTTTCTAATTTCTGTGAATATTTAAATCAAAGCAAATAACCAGATTGTCCACCTTCAAAGCTTGAGTTGTACAAAACTAAGTAGGATGCCAAGTTTTGACCACCTCAATAATAAAATGATCATTTTTTAGTAAAATGTCAAGATGGAAAGAAAGTGAACATTGCAGCAATTCACTACAATACCAGACAATGCAAAACTCAAACAAGCTGTGAAAATATCTAAGGAATCCATGTTAGTCTGCGGAGGACTCAGTGAGCATGTTAAATGTTAAAGTGTCAAGTCTTTGCTTAAAAGAGTGCCCAGAACAAATTTCCTTCCCTCTAAAAAGAGTATGGCATCACAATAAGAAGAGTTGCATATGATTGAACCACAGACCTCTAGAGAAAAGTCCATTATAGATCTAGAAATCTTTGAAGAAACCCAAACACTGCATTTAATAGTCAAACACAATGGGGAAGGAATAATGACATCTTTTTAGTAACAGTACCTGGATGCCTTGGAGTCATTAATCTGACCCTGATCTAATCTGAATACTCAAATATTCCACAGTCAAATGTGACTCCATCTGTCTGGCAGATCAGGCCAGACAGATGGTTTGATCTGATCAGTCATAAAAGATTAACAAAGAAACAATGTTAAATAAAGATAAGTGGTTGAAAATGCTTTCACAACTGTGTAAATAAGGACTACTTTCGTTCAAAGTGCTAAAGGTTGTTGTACAACATAATGAACCATGGAGTGCGCTCAGTTTTTCACACATGGCTTTTAAATTTTGACTTTTTTGTTGAACCAGGAAAAGCGTTATTGACAGTAGTGAATCAGTTTTAAGCTTTTGGATACTTAAAGGGAACCTTTTATGCAAAATTTACACTTTTCACATTTTTCTCCTTGCGTTTAGGTTTCTACTGCTTCTGAAAAACAGCCCAAACGCTTAAAACAAAACACCCAGCCGGTTTTTGGAACAACGTTAATATTCTTTGGTGTCTGGAAAATGAGCCGTTTCAAAAACTTCTGGAATGTAACGTCACAAATCACCATTCACTTCCCCTCATCATGCAACCTCAATGGCTGCTGGAAAAGACAAGTGTTTTGCTGTTGACTTACCATCCAGAAAACACTTACTGGATTCTTGTTTGTTGTGCAGGAGGCTCTACTTCTGCTTTTCAAAGATGTACAGTTGCATGAATGTGCATCTGTTTGTAGCTATTTTCACATGCGAGAGTAAATGTTGAGTTGAGGGGTGTGGCCAGCAGCAGTTTATTTGGATTTAAAGTGACAAGAGGCCCTAAAAAAGGCTAATATAGGCAAAACTGAGCAGACTACATTCTCATTATCTAAATTATTTGGTACACTAACATTTTCAAAGAGGCATAATAGGTCACCTTTAAAGTAAACCTTGAAAGGACCCCCACCTGTTTCTCCTGATCTTTGAAATGAAATGTAGGGTGTACTTTTTTTAAACCATGACTGAATGTGCTCGCTGTAGTCATTGTGTTTCTGTGTTAAACTCTGACCGTGACGGTGTGCCAGAGGACGTGAGTGCATGGCTGTGGAGTGCAGCATTTTGTATTGATTGAGTCTGAGTGCCGAGGGTTTCCCCCCTGAGCGCTGGAGCTCCACCACCAATGAAACGGCAGAGGCTGCTCTTGTTTATTGCCTCTTTTTGATGATGCCATCACTTCAGCTCATAGAAAGCCAGTGTGTCTTTGGGGACATCTTATCACCGATACCACAGCCATAAAGCCCTTTTGAACTCACCTGTGTGCTGTTGAGGGGAGTGTTCTCCAGTCCGGTTTGTGTCGGGGATATTACTGTCTGCTCGCTGGATGGCCGGTTATTGACTCACTAATAGCGCGGTCATGTATGGAATCAGGAAAAGCGTCGTAAAGCAGGTCTCTAGATGACATAAACCCTGATGGATGTTGGATCCATGAAAATAAATCCTCGGAAATCATATGTTTACATTATATTGTCACATATCTGTGTATAAATATCCTCTCCCCCTCTGAAGCTACAGCATCACCATAAATAACATAACTTTAAATGGCTCTGGGGTGTTTGTAATTTCCCACTTTATGATGTAAGAAGCGAAAGAACCGAGTGCTAGCTTCAGCTTTAAATCTGAGAGAAATCTATTCTCACTGTGCAATATTGTTCTGAAGCAGGGCTGAATATTGTCTTCTATATAAAGGATGCATCTATTGTTTTAGTTGCAAGTTTTATTGTGAGGCTGTTGCATCATTATTAAAGTTTTGCTATTGTGAACAGCAACTCAGAGGTATTCATTTATGCTCTCTGCTGCACCGCTGTGCTCTTTATGCTTGACGATCACATCATACTGCCCTGCTAAAAGTCTCCTGTTTCCAGTATGACTCTGCTATTAGAATGCAGTCTGTATCATTTAGATAAATGCCTCTTACAGTAGTCTGCACTTTGAGTACGCACCTTCATCATCATTTAAGATGGAATTGTAATTGGATAAAAAGTTTTTCTTCATTCAGCCAGTTCAATAGCAGGTAGTTGCCAGTTTGCATTGTCTGAAAGAACAGCTATGACAGGCGCAGGATCATTAGATCCTATTCTATAGAGCCGACGTTTGCTTTTCAGTGAAGTGGAAAAGGTCGTCTTTTACGGTCCTATCATGGAAGTCCACAAAAATGATGACATGGGAATTTTTTTCCCCCAGCAGTTTGAAGCTAAATGTTATATAAAGGAGATAGAAGTGAGCAAATGTTGACAGTAGAGTTTGTTATATAATTAAAGTTTTAGTTTGGAGTTAAATAACACTTTCTTGCACCCTATTCACCCTTATGAGTAAAACACAGGAGGTTCACGCCTCGTCATGATTTCATGAAAATATAAAAATGCATCCGTGTTCCACATGTGATTATCTACTTGTAAAACATGTTTCTTCACGTTGTCAAAAAAAATAACATATGTGAAACATATTTTTCCTTTTGAACATGACATTCCACATGTGAAACATTTTGAAAATATTTTGTATGTGGAATGAGTTTGACATATGATTCACATGTGCAACACATAGCTGCCACATGCAAAACACTGTGTGACTTCACAATATAATTTCCACAGGTGAAACATGGGAAAATGTTTCACATTAACATTTTTTTATGTTATTAATATGCTGTATCATTCATGAATATCATAAATACATTACCTTATAATTTTCACATGTGTAATTTGTGGGAAAACATTTCATATGTGGGATTTATTCCACATGTGTTTTAGATGTTACTGCATGACATAATTTCCACATGGGACAAAATATGTGGAATATTTTCCAAATTGGTTTCACATGTTACGACGTAAAGCAATTGCCATATGGTGATGCATGTGTTTGCATGTTGCTGCACAGTGCAGTTTGTACATGTGAAGCACGTTCCAACATATTAAAAACTTGTAAGAAAAAAATGGTTACATGTGTAATATTTATCTATGTGTTTCACTTGTGGGTGGGTAGACATTTCACATTGGGAATTTATTTTTCACAAATTCCTGGGCAGTTTTTCAAGAATGCTACGTCACAAATCAGGCATTTTTCTGCTCCCCTGTTCAGAAAAATGTTTTCAAAGAAATACTTGTTGGCTAACAAGGGCAGAGTGAGAATCTAAGTGTGAAGAAAGGCCATGGAGGGAAGCTGGTCAGTTCAGGATTGAGGGAAACTCCAGTTACAGCAGGGAATCCCCCTGTTCCTTCATTAGACAGAGCTTTCATGCAGGACAGCTGTGGCTCTGTGAGATGAGTAATCAGCAGATTGTGAGTTTGAGTTCAGTTTCCCCAACCACATGTCGAAGGGTTCTGGTGTAAAGCAACGAGTTGTTTTCTAATCTATGCAGAAAATATATAGTGAAGTGTGTGTGTGTGTGTGTGTGTGTGTGTGTGAGCATTTGTGACTGCAGCTTGGTGAGTGAGTCTTTTATAGTTAAAGCTTTTTGTGTGGTTGTTGTGACAGGCAGTTGAGCTGAATGGACACTTCCATCCTTACGCTGTCGAAGTGTTATTCTTCAAATAGACAAAATTTATTCCGATAGGTCACATGTAAAATTATACACATGCTGAATAATTCCTGTCATCACGTGTTCTGAGATTTTGCTCTTGTAAAGCGCAAGATTTTTTTTCCAAGGTAACGAGAAGATACAACCACATTTTATTGGCTTTCAGATGTTTGTTTCATCTCTGATTGTTGTCCTCCTTACAATTATTTTTAAATAAGAGTGTAAACGATATCAAACCCGGCTAATGTCGAGGTTATTATCCAATTTCCTCATTTCAAGCCCTGGTGCATGCCGCCACCCAGACAGATTCTCTCTTGATTCGATACCGGTTGAATCCTTTTATATAATGAAGTGCTGGCAGTGATTGTGACTCACAGGATGTATGATAGCCGTCTGACGAGATCCGCTGCTTCCATCTCTTCTTGTCTTAAGTGGAAGTCGACTGCTGAATAAAAGCATATTGTTGCTCTTATCCTTGAGTTTTGAGAGGGCCAGATACATGGTTTTGTTTCTAGTAACAGCTCCTCCTTTTTCTGCTTCAAGGATTTCTTTTTAAAAGATGTTGAAATTCATTCAGTAGCAGGTACAGAAGGAAAGTGAGCAGCTTTAAGACTCCATTTATCAGAGTTGAAAATAAGTAAATAAGAGTAAATGCCAAAAGAAAAAAAGTAGTTACTCTGATGTTATGACTCCCTCCAAATTTATGCACGTCTGCATACCTAATTTGTTCTAACAGAAGTGAAGCTCAACAGAAGCAACTGTTGTTGTAATACCCAGTGAATGTTTTATGCTTGGAAACCTTTAAGAAGACTACGCTGATTTCATTTTAATGAGAAATACAGTCAGACACAGAGTAGGAAGCTACAGCGAGGAAAAGGTTAAGCATTATTTAAGGTCACCCCATCAATTAGGCAGAGAGTATTCTACATATGGAGGCTTTAAATTCACACACAGCTCAGTGTCATCTGGGTTTACATTACCTTGAAAAGCTTCTGTAAGCCTTGAACTTTTTCACATTTGATCATTTTTCAGCTGCAAACATAAAGGTAATTTAGTGGAAGTATGTATGATAAAACAACAACAGTAGTCAGTGAAGTGAAAGTCCACAGAAACAGTTTTATAGATATTTTATAAATAAAACTGAAAACTGTGCCGTGCATTTGTATTCAGGCCTTTCCCTGCGGTTACAGCTGCAGTTCTTTTCAGTTTTGTCGCTGCACTGTTTTACATTCTATCTTAAGCTTTGTCAGATGGAATAGAGAAAAAACAAGATTCACACAACATAATAAAACTTTCAATCTGTCATAACAGAGTTAAATGAAAAAGTCAGAGACATACTGTTATTTACTCATATTGCTATTCGTAGTTAGTTTTGTCACTGAAGACAACGATTAAGAATTTTAACTGTTATTTGAACCTTGAGAATGGAACAGGTTCAGTTGGGTTTGATGCCATTCCCAGGTTCAAGTATCAGCCTGGAAAATAAAACAGATTGTATGTAGCACAAACTGAGAATCATGGATCTCAGCAATCCAACTGTGGACCTCGCTGCTGGTTTAGTGAATGTCCTTGATGGTGAACTTTCACCCGAGTCTCAAGTCTTTTCAGTTTGTTTGTAAGAAACAATTAAGACCATGTATCATTTTTCCTTCAGTTAAAAATTGTGAACTATTTTGTGTTGCTCTATCGCAGAGTCTCGAAAAAGACATTGCAGTTTGTGTTTTTAAAGTAGCAAACACATAAAAAGTTCTTTTTCGAGGCACTTGCGTATCCTGGATCGGGCCCCTGACAACAATGAAGGTATGTTGAGCACATGACGGGTGAATGTGCGTTTTGGCGACGGGGCCGTCGCCTCGCGGTGTAACTCGCCGCTGCTGCGCCGGTTGAAGACAAAAGCACCAAATAGGCATCTCTAATCTCCCTGCTGAATGAATTGGAAACAAAGAGAGGAGGAACGCAGACACAGAGGCTTGGACACACATAGGATAAGCTGATTACCAAGGAAAAGAGGGGAGGGTGAGAAAGAAAGAGAGGGAGTGTGGGAGAAATACAGAGGGATGCACGTGAACAAAAAAAAAAGCTTACAGTAAGGGGGCAGAAGGGCAGGGAGATGGAGGCGGCGAAGGTTGGAGGGGAAAAAAAAGTGAGCTCTCTCTAATGATGGGGTGCAGAGACCAGAGAGAAAATGAAAAGAACCAGCAGCGAGGGAGGAATAGAGGAATAAAGGTGAATGTTGAAAAGGATGAGGCATGGCGTGCTACACAGAGCATGCGATAGGAAAATGAAGGTTATGCATATTTGCCTCTGATATCCTTCTTAGGCACGCGACACAATCAAAAACAAGACATTATGGAAATGTGAGGCAGCCATGGCAATCTAGCTGCTACCTGAGACATCTCATCTCCTCTGCTCAGCAGTTGTAATATTTACAAATGGAATTACAGTCAATCCAGGTGTTGGGGCTAAATATACAGCTAATTAAAATTAATGAGATTTACTTAAAAAAAGAATATGTTCCTTTCATAAGCTCCTTATGTCTTCATGAGAATCCGCAACACGCACTGACACACGCGGCTTTTTTTAGCAGTGCATTTAGAGATACACACAAACACACACTCACACCTCGATTTGATTCACTCTCCTTCACTTGGTTTTCTCACAGCCTGCTAGGCAGAGTATTAAGAATGCCCGCGCGCTCGTACGCGTGCACACCGACGCTCTGCCTGTCTGTCTCTTGGCCGGCTCCGCGCTCGCGCCGACTAAAACATGCTCCCTGTTCAGTGAACATGCAAGTTCCCGACTGTACGTCAACGCGCACACACACATCCATATAGGCGCATTCACAGGCAGCCTGGGAAGAATGTGTAAACAGATGCTAACACACCCAGAAACGCACATACAGGTGTTTTATATTTATGCATGAAGACACAAACAAAAGCTCGAACGCTGCTTCACACGTTCTCAAGGCTCCGTGGTCTTTACTTAAACAAAAATGCTTCTCTGGGCCAAGCTGTTGGCTGCCAAGGAGAAAAAAACCGTTTGGCAGGCCTGGCTCTGCATACAGACACAGCCTGGCGGTTGCACCTTGTATCACCTGTGCATCTACACCACCTATTCATACTCCTTGAACTTCTTCCAAATTTATCATGTTATGCTCTCAAACGTGAATGAGTTTTATTGGGATTAAAAGACTAAAAAAAAATGAAGAAGGAGGGAAATGATGCAAAGTTTTTGAAAGTTTTTACCAAGACAAATCTGAAAAGTGTGACATTTGTTACGTAGTCAGCCCTCCTGTGTCAGTACTTTGTACACCCACCTTTTCTGTGATTTGGGCTATCGCTCCACCAGCTTTGCACATTAAAAAACAAAACAAAAATGTGCTACTTTTTCTTTGCAAAATAGCAGATAATCCAGATCAGAAGTGGAGAATCTGAACAGCAGTTTTCAACTCTGAACTTGATTAGATTTAAGTCTGGACTGTGAATTGGCCGTTTTAACACACAAAGCATTTTATTACCAAGAACAGGATTTTTATGAAGGAACACAAAATGCAGAACTTTATTTTCTGCCACAAAACTTTAAAATGTGGAAATAAAAAATAAATTAATAAATAAAAAAGAGAAGTTCCTGTGCTATTTGGGAACATTCATTTCATCTGGAGCTAGAATGACGACGGAAAAGAGAGGTGCGCTCTGTGGTGCATTCAAGTACAACTTGCAAAGTAGATTTTTTCATTTATTAAGACAACAATATAGAGACTCTTCACAGTCGTAAATAAAAAATCTTAGCAGCAAATATTTTCAAGTGTTCTTACATTGATTCTATCAGGTTTTATAATGTTTGACAAACTAAATCTTCCATTTATACTGACACTAAAATGACAGAACACATTGCTGCCAAAAAATATTATATTACATAAAGTAAAAATAAATAAATAAACAAAACAGAAAACATTTGTTTCTTTTACTTGAAACAAACTGAACTGTTACTTTAAAACTAAGGTTTGTACTGATGTATCATTTTTAATGTTTACATAATTTATTCTGATGGAAGGTAAACTGTGGGTTCAATCTTTTGCTCAGTGACTTTCTTTTTTGTACACAACATATTTAAGTGAAATGTCCAGAGTTTGGGATATTGTTTCATTACCCAGGCCTGTTTGAAGCCAAACATCCCCACAGCATGATGCTCCCACCTCCATGTCTCACTGTGGAAATGGTGCAATAGTTTTTCACCACACAGTTTTTTGCAAGTTCAGTTTCATCCTCAACCTTTCAGTCTCCTTTCATCTGAGCTTTTACTATTGTGTGGCCTACAGGAAACTGAATGGGACTTCTCATAGCAGCCTATCAAAAATTGTTTTCTTCTTGCTCCTTATGACGTGACTTTGGCTTGAAGTCACTTTATAAAGTCAGATTTTCAAATTATTTTCTAACCTAACTCTGCTTTAAACTTCTCCAGAACTTTCTGCCTGAGCTGCCTTGTTTACTCTTTGACCTCCATGATGCTGATAATCCACTCAAGCTCTCTAACCTTCAATGCTGACATCAAATTACACACACTGTTCACTAATTAGGTGACTCTGGAGGCACTTAGCTTCACTTATCTTTATTTTAGATTGAAGGTATGTCACGGTTTGTCATGGTTTTAAATTTTTATTTGAAAGAAACGTAAATATTTCTACCTTTAGAGCTATGCACCCCAATGTGTTGGTCTATTAAGTTCATGTTTATGGTTTCAATGTGACAAAATAAAACACTTTAAAGAACTGTATCATTTCCTGTATGGTTTATCCCATAAGGTGGTGCCCTACTTGCGGCACTCTTACTAGCAGAGTGCTGAGCAATTAAACTGCTCCTCAGGTCCTCTGAAGGAGTGGCAAAGGGACCCTGGGAAAATGACACAGCTCAAATTAATCACACAGTTTATTAAGTAACTTTGGTGTCAGTGGAACGCTGCTGCCCCTGCCACAAGTAGTTGCACAACTTGGCAGTCAACCAGTTTACCCCTCAGCCTGCTTTCACACACATTCCTACCAACACATGCAGCAATTTCCACACACACTCAGGAATTTTATGCAAACACAAGCTTACCCTCTCCCTTTTTTTCTTTTCTTCCTCCGCTGTCCCTATCTTGGTCTTTTCCGCCGCTGCTTCATTTCCCAGCCTGCTGAATACTTGAATGTCATTACGACTTCTGCTATCAAAAGCAAACAGCAGGGCAGCATTGAAGAGCACTTGTTATAGTTCCATTTTTCCACGCTCAGAGTGCTGTTTTGACTGTTCCTGCCGTCTTTCTGGCTCTTTCTCACAAATTGACGGGTGTTTTGGAGGGACAGATTTATTGACAAACCTCTCGCTGTGAGGCTCATCTGGCCCGCGTTGTTATTGGAGACCCCCCTCTCTTCCCCTCTCTCTGTATTTACAGCAGAGTTCCTCTCCGCCGGCGCGTGTGTCAATGAAGATGACTTCGTATCTGCGACTAAATTCGATCCCATTCGCGCTTTGGCAGGCGGAGGGATTTGAACAATGTAATTGAGTTAATGAGCGACACACCCTTATCTGCTGTTCATTCATACAAGCAGCCTGAGGTGTGGCGGATATCAGCTTCTCACACAGGCTACTGTATGTTTGATGCATCCCTTGAAGGAGAAACATTGATAATGCAGACAAACTTCCTTGAGGCAAAGAGTTGTGATGTGTAAAACAAAGAAAAGAGCAGTTGATACCCTGCACTTTTCTTTCTATCTTACTCAACAATGAATATTTCTTTATTTTTTTCTTTTTTGGTTTGTTTGTTGCGGCTCAGCATTCGGCTCCACTGAGCTATTTTCAGGTTATCTTCACAGGCGGGATTAGGAGGTGCACTGCGTTGTTCGCGGGAGGCGTCACGCTTGACTTTGTGACAGGGCTTGGCAGCGTGCCTGGGAGAGAGCGAGAGAGAGAACATCTTTCTCCTGTGTGTGAGGAGAGTTTGGTGACATTTCCTGGTTCTTCCCTGCGGGGGGGCTGAAAGAATTAGAGCTGGTCTGGTTTCATCAACCTCCCGCTACAATTTACCGAGACCCTGTTTGAAAAAAAAAACGTCACAGGGTCAGTTGCAAGTCGGAGGACGGCTGCGACTTGACATTTTTGTTGGAGTGTTGCGGGTTACTTCTCGATGGAGCAAACATGTAAACCATGGCAACCCCCTCTGTGACCTGCCATCTCAGAGTGCATGGAGTCTTAAAAAGGGATTGTGTTTTACAGAGAGCGACTGCAGAGTCAGGACCGGTTTATCAAATTATCTGAAAATACCAAAGATAAAGCTTTTAAAGAGCACTGGAGTGAAAACCCGGAGCATTTTGAAAACATAATTGGACCAACCTTTTAGTCTAACATGAAATGTCATGCTTCGGAGCATACATTTGCTAAATTTGCAGAATGTAACTTAATTAGTGTTGTCCAGTTCTTCACTTGACGTATTCAAGGTACATTTTAGGATTTGAAAGTTTGGCTTCATCTGCTCTACTTTTTGTTTGATGTCTGATAGCAGCATGAAAACATATCACAGCTAATATCCTGCGATATGTTTAAATGTCCTGAAATTTTTTGGAGTCAACAGGTGGATTTATTTGTTGACTTTTTACTTCTGTCTGATGTGTAGCTTTTACAGGATTTCACTTTATAAAAAAAAAAAAAAAAGATCATGTTTTGGGAACTTCTTGAAGCTCTCTAAGCTTTTAGAGATTCATTGCCATCTGTTTTTTTTAAGACGTTGAGAGGTGTTAATTATTATTATAATTAATCCACACAGGAGCATCTTCAGAACGGTTTCAGAAATTTACCAACTCCTTCAGACGGATAAGATCAAAAATAATAACGCTTATGGCAAATTTAGAATATTTTTTTACTTTGTCGTTGACAGGAAAGGACACAGGCATGTTTTCTGAAGTAAAATAAAGCATAAAAGGAACATCAATTTTTATGATATATTTTAATAAGTTGGAAGCTATAATATTTATGCTGTCATGATAAATAATAAAAAACCCTCTTGTATGTAAAAAATAGAATATAAACATAAATTATAAAGTCTAGTTTCTGAGGATGGAAGATCTCAGTTCATAGATTACCTCAGAGTCTATATCAGATACAAGACAGGACTCTGATGGGTTACTTTCAAATGTAAATGTTGGCTAAATTAAAAGATTGCTTTAAACCTGAATCTGCCAGCGGTTTGAATAGTTTTGGTCTTAAATAGCTCCCGTCTAACTCTGCATATTCAGCAGCAAAGTCTTTATTGAACCTGTTTCTACTGAGGAAGAGCGAGGTTAGAAGCAGCAGCAGGCTAACAGAAGCTTAAACCCCGTATTGAAGTGACTCTTTAATAGCAGGTTTTCCAGAGGTTACAGTTAATTGGGTGAGGATTTACAGTAAAGTGTTTCTGCCGCTTCAGGTTTTTAAGACCTCATGTCGCAGCTGCATTCAGCTCGGCTCTGTCAAATGTGACTGAGAGACGCCAGAGGAACAAAATGGCAAAGATATCAAAAATAATAATATTCACAGATTTACAAACTGGATAATATTCTGAATTTTACACTGGATTATTCCAAGTGTTTTTTTTTTTCAAGTTGAACAAGAGAATGTAGCAAATTATTTTAACAGATTTTTTTTTTTTTTGTTGGACAATGACAAAATAGAGTTCCTTGTTTTTTGTCATTGTTTTTATTTTAGAAATTAAACTAAATTTAAGTTACAATCGTTTATTTGCACAACCCTATCACATGATTATGCCAAAAAGTTAAAATATTTAAATACACACAACAATTTCATATAAACTTTACCATTACCAAAATTATTTGAATTTGATTTAAGAAATTTGCATTCACAAAGATCACTTTACCTTTAAGCAAACTGGGAAACCCTAGATGATAAAGTGATTAATCGATCAATTAGAATTCATCAAGCCCTTTTAACACAATTAAATGAAACACAAAGTACTTTTAGAATTATACACAAGAAATAAACATTCAAACATTCAATCGTACCTAAAATTGTTAAAGCAAAATGAGATTTATTATGTCATATTTGGCCTCAAGGCAAATAAATAATGATTAAACATAGTTAGACTTTATTATTTAATATTTAAAAAACATACAATAAAACCAGCCAAGTGTAAACTTGTTTGGAATTTCATGAACAGAGAAGTAAAATAGAATAAAATAAGAGACAAGTACTGAAGTTCAGGTAGAAGTCAGAATAAAAGATTAGCTGTTCTCTGGTGTTCAGGAAAGTTGCTCTAAGGTGAGGGCTCTAATAAATTAATAAGGCTTATCGTGAGTTTTGGTTTTAACTTTAAATGCTGTCAGACAGCCTTTATCAAAGAACCTGGTGAGTCTGCAGGGCTTTTATAGTGGAATTAAATCAGATATGTCGGCGTGAAACCATCAATACTTCCATCAATTCCAATAAAAACACCTTAAAATCAAATCTAAAATGCACCAGTAGCAAACACATCTACTCTAACATCTGTGTGATGTTTGCTTTTTCGTCCTGGTCAGCATTCTTGCAGCTGAATTTAGTAGTAGCTGTAGTGGAGCTGTGCTTTCCTCTAGAAGACCAGACAGAACTGCATTATCAATATCAGATGTTATATAAATACTTAATTTGCTTTTCTGGTCAAACTTTGGCAATTGTTTCGAGATGTATCATATTTGATCAAATATAACACATGGATTATTTATTCTGTCTGATGAGTTGGTTACCAGTTCTCAAAGTTGAGCTACTATTTTTTCTTTCTAAATGTATGTGATAAAAACTGAATGAAAATATTTTCATCCACGACTACATGAGTTCTGTACCTACATGTTTCAAAATAGGGTCATTACTCATGTGGAAGATGATTTTCTGTCCAAAGTTTGACTTCCTGAATCAAGTCTTTAATACAGCCTGCAATGGGCCAACATTCTAGTGAACTACTATGAGAGGCTTGAAGAAGGACTTAAAGAAAGTAAAATAAATTAAAAAAAATCTATTAGGATTCTGGGAGATTCCAAATACATATAATTTTGGAAATTCTCACTGACGGTTATATGGAAATAACTGCATTTAACTGTAAGTCCTTTTCGAATAAAAATACTTTATTGTTGTCCATGAAAAACACCAACCCCAAAGGACCACATTCAGTGTTAAAGTTGAGTTAACAAACATTCTGATGCATGCAAGAAAAAAATAAAACTAAATTAACCCAGAAAAACAATTCACAACAAGGACAAATTAGCTTCTGGGGCTTATTCCCATTGCAAGTTACAATGACAGTTTTTACACTTGCTGCAAGAAAAATAAGGCAAAAATTCGCAGATTAAAGTTTGCCTTCAGCTAAAGTTGCCAATGTCAGGTAAAACCCTCTGGGTGAGACAACACTGTAATTGGGATCTCTACGCTTTATTGTGACAATTTGTCCAGAAATGTGGCCTCAGCCAGACTCCGTCCTCCTCCAGCATCTGCTCCTTTACAGTGTTTGACTAGAGGAGTGGCTAAGTGTTAAAACGTGCTCCAATTTCTTGTCCTCAGAAGAATCCAATCACTTTCTGTTTTCTTTAGTGGCTCCTGCAGAGATTAGCCCCAGTCAGCCCAGTCATAAACAGATGGACACATCCCTCTTAGACAATAGACAACTGTCATTGCATATCTGGGCAAAGCAGCGCTGCATACACAGCACATACTGCGAGAATGACTGACAACAGAAGGGAGTCCTCTCTTGCTTAATTGTCACTCTTCCAAATTGGTTCATCCTCTCTAAACTGCACCTATCAAATCCTCTGTCAGGAGTGAATCACTTAACTCCTTCCAATCAACTGATGTTGCTCACTTTGAAGGGAAAATTGAAAGCTTCACCTGAATCAAGTGACATCTTCAATTTTCATAAAGAAAGACCTGATGAAGGAACATGTTATCTGTGAGCGGCTTTCCAACATCTATATAAGCACATGAAACCAAAACAAATACCCAATTATATATTCTTTGGAGCCTCTAATTGTACAGAAAATGCATGATTGAAATTCAAATGACCACTTTAATATCCGAAAAACAAAGCTACACTGGCGCATCTACGTAGAAATACAGCTGAATAGAGTTTAAAAATCTTTTTGTGCTTATTATGGCTTTTGCTTAAGAGTAGGAACTAAAATGGGACCTTGAAAGCTCCATTTAGATACTCCTAAGATAAGCATTAATAATTCATAGTGCCAGATGCCATAGACAGTGTGATA
This sequence comes from Poecilia latipinna, assembly GCF_001443285.1. NCBI lineage: Eukaryota > Metazoa > Chordata > Actinopteri > Cyprinodontiformes > Poeciliidae > Poecilia > Poecilia latipinna. The sequence goes on along the minus strand of NW_015114014.1, from coordinate 252,764 downwards.
GGGTAACTCTTTATACACTATGTTTCAAAGCGAAGTCGCAGACGCCGTCACTGTCAGAGGAGTAAATCCATTAAAACTAGAAATAAGAACAGTGATGCAACACCTGCCATTTGTCAGATGATTTCTCCCCGAGCGCTGCCTCGGCTGCATGCATTTCTGAGTTTCCAAACCTAGTGATAGAGCTGGTGCAGAGACGTATTCACAGGAGACTCGACAATGCAGCAGATTGTGTGAAAGAATTCAATAGGAAAGGTCAGAGGAGGATGACGGTCTACTGAGAAAAGATGCTTGTTACTCAAAGAATAGGAATAATTTTTATCCAGTGTTGGATTGTGAGGCATATTTGAGATATTTCACTTGCCATAAACTGGATGAAGTTTGTTTAGAAAATGCCAATTCATAAAAAAATATAATCTCAAGACACTTTTAAAATTACTTCAGACAGATTTGGTCAAAAAAATCAGATCAAATCAGCCCAGTTTGATGTGAATTATACCTGAATATAGACGGAAGAGGATTGAGGTCAATTTTGACTTTTCTCCACAAAATTCTGACTTTAATCTCAGATTAAAGTTTGAGATTTGCTTTGGAAATATCTTCATGTTTTTGGAAACATCTTCGTGTTTTTCACCCTCTCCTGGTGACAATGAAACACGCATTAGCTTTAAAATCTTCCCCAGGGTTGTCAGAGCCTGAGTAATAATTTAAACTGCATTTTAAATTGAAAACAGTTATTAACAGTTATCACGTAAAATATTACTAAAAAGATAAAAAATAATGTTTTAGAACAAACAGTCTACAGGTTCAGTAAAGCAAAAATACTTCAACAATCCTGATGTCTTTCTCTCAGCGTCAGTGTTCTACCCATACTTTAATATTAAAGTGTTTTATCATACGCTGTCAAAATAGGCGAAAAACTAAAGGCCTCACTGGAAATCAAATTATACAGCTACCCATATCCCAGCTTGGAATCAAAGCAGAAGAAAGCTTAAAAAGAAAATATCAACCAACACAAACCGCAGCAGACATTTAGAAGCACTAAGCCAAAGGCAGCTGACATCTCTACTGGGCTTGTAACTTTATTGGGGTTTGGTATCAGAATCTGATCAGTGGAAATTCATCTGTGTCTCCAATGAAACACTAAAACTTCTGCTTCAGCGTGTTGCAGCTTTTGGAGTTTATTGGACTCATTTCTCATCAGAATCAGACGAAGTGGAGCAGTGGAAGTCGGTATGAAGTACCAAATAAGAAACTCTTTCATTCAACCCTGGTTTATTCTAACCTTCACCTTTAGTTTGTCTCTTTCCAGAATATCACTTCAGTTTTTACTCAGGCTTTCAGCAGCAGGTCAACCTGATGGGTACAAGAGGAAGAGGACAGTGTAAGCTGACTGTTGCATTGCATTTTGGAATTTGTAGTTTTACTGTTTTGAGGCAGATATGGCTCTTTAGTTCTTGGTATTTCTGGTCTACGTAGGAACTAAGAGGTCAAGTCTTTGACCTGGATGTAGGTCGATTCCTCTTGTGTCCGTATCTCAACAGGTCAGCTCTGCTGGAGGTCTGAGGATGACCAACAATATGTCTGTAATTTGTTGTAATGCCCAAGTTTAATAAAACCTCATACTGAGAATTTCATTTATGAGCTTCATAGTGGTGCTAAATAAATGTGCAAATCGAAAAGGATCTCAAGATAATTTTTATGATTCAGCCTTTGAGGAAAGTGTTAACAATTTGCATGACAGACTAATCAGTAATACCTGAAAAATATAAATGTGGAGCAGAGAGTTAGAAGACAGACCTGTAGAAAAACTGTGCAATTTAATATTTATAAGCAATAGCAAAAAACATTGTTATTAATCTGGAAATTAGGGGGAAAAATACATCTGAAAAACTGGAATGATAATGCCCAGCATCCTCTTCTCCAGCCAGCTGTGCTCTACTCAGAGTATCCATCACTGAAGCATCCCTGCCAGAACCAATGGCGAGGGGACAAATTACCATTTGGAGCAGAACCCAGCTATAAATGCAATTGGTTTGGATTTGAAACTTCCATCCCAGCTTTGGCTTTCAACAAAATAGAGTCCGTTCTACTTCTGTTTTTTTTTTTTGCCACCCAAGGCATCAGAAAACAAGATTAGATAGAGGTAGAGAGAGGTATAGATATATTAGGCAGGAAGGAGGCACAGTCAAAGGAGACAGGAGGAAAATAAGACTTGTTCAGCCAGCGAGAGCGCCTTGGATTTTTAAATTGGAAAGGCCTTGAAATAAATCCCAATTTAATGCTGTAAAAGGTGTGAAAATGTGTGAAATGCTGATTGTATTAGAGGTCATATTTTTCCACAACTGTTTTATATGTTTCTTTATCCTGCATGTCTCCACTCATGTTATTTCAGAGCGGGCTGTAGTTAGCAGCACAAAAGGCAGCGTAATGTTTTATTCATCATTTCTGCTTTAGTAAACAACATTGGACTTCATGTTCCTCAACACACAATTTCATGTTGTCCCTTTTATTACGCCGTCCATTTATAATTTCACAATTGTTGTTCACTGGACTGAATTGCAAATGAGTTGCTTTTGGCAGTTTTATGGTGTTCTGCTTGTCGCATTGTAAGATCTGCAAAGCCGTTGCCGCGTTTTGACAATAAAGTAATTACCATAAACAAATCGCAGCATTACTGAGGAAGATTGTGGAGGTTTTCTTTGCAGCATTTTACTCATCGTCCAAGTCAGAGTTTAATGGAATTCCTCCAGAATGTGAACAAAACTTATCATCTGCCTCATAATTAACATGTATTACTCACATGTCTGTTTATCTGCATAATTTCTGTGAAAAAAATGAACTAATGGCACAAAAGGGTTGAAGCAAGCAATTTACCATGATAAAATTGCAGATAGGATAAGGACAGTAAATTAGTGAAAATGATTTATGTTCGTAGCAAGTCATATGGGCATTTATTAAAGAAAATTCTGAGAAGACTTGAGAGTAAAGAACAGATTTTCTGTTGGTTTCTACTAGCAGAAATAACATGTAGTCAGTTAAATTCTGATCAACAAACACATGAAGGTGCAAACACACACACACACACACACACACACACACACACACACACACACACACACACACACACCCACACACACACACACACACACACACAAAAACAATAGATGAACAGAATAATGCATAAAATGAAAGTCACAGAAAACAGATGAAAAAACCCTACAATATAAAAAACAATCGCCAAAGAAAAATGCTGTAATCACATTCAAACTATTGCACCCCATGAAACTGAAGCCAGAGAGAAAATTTGTGTAAGTAGCAAAACAACAGAAAGTTAAAAATCCTACAAACTTGCTACATAAAATATAATTTCTCCAGAGCACCACTGGAGTCTGGAGTAGTTAATATGCTGCTGTTTTATAATAAACATTCCGTTTTGTAGCGTTTGCAGCGTTTTATACTTGGTGTTTTTTATGCTATTCTAACCATTTTCCCTTTTGTTTCTTTGTTTGCAGCAGTTTTTGTTTGTATTTTGTTGATTGTAGATTTCTGCTCCTATTTTCTGCGTTTGGAGCCCTTTTCTGTGGTGTTTGTGTTTTGAAGTTTGCATCAGTCATGTGTCTGTGGCGCGTTTCGCTGTTAGCAGCCACCTGCTCAGTGTATTTATATAACACCCAGCTGATTTCATTGACTCTGGTTTAGTTCTTCATTCCGAGACACAGCTAAGCATACAGGCACTGGTCCTGGTCTACTTTCAATGCAAAGAATCGTGCATGGAGCATTCATACCTTTGTGAATGACTCCATCCAGAAACACAACTGAAAGGACCAAACTAGAATAATCTGGTTAGTCCTGGAAAGGAACCCAGTTAAACACACACATTGAGCTAGGAATACTTTCCATTGAAAAGAAAGCAGTAAAGGTTAATGGCAACAAGAGCTCAGCTACAAACCAATCCAATAAATAGACAGTTAGTTAGAACTAAACAAGGAAGCAGTGAACCAGGATACTTTCTATTAAAAAGAAAAACAGAGAACATGTAGTTTATGGCAGATATATCTTAATCAATGACTCCTTGCAATACTTACACTGCACAGCACAGAAACACTGACATTGGTTATTTTCTACTGAAAGAAAACCGAAGAAAGTAAACAAATGTAATGGTAATAACAGCCTAATTTGTCTAAGAGAAACATTTGAACAAGGAATTACTGAGAATAACGCATTTCTATAGAAAGAGACCATATACAGAAAATATTAACGTTAATGGCAGCAAGCTAAGCTGCTCTGAAAGGAAAACAGGTATAGAGGTAATAGAGGCGCTAGGCAAGGCGTACCTTCTATGGAGATGAGGGCAGTGAAAAAAATTACAGAAATCTGATATTTTAAAGCTTCATTTGACTCTGCATTGCTTTTATTTACAGGTACAGAAGCTAAAGATCAGCAGCTTGCTTGGCCATCTGGTGCTTTTCCAACATTTCCTCTATATTTGCGTTCTTCTCGGCCTCGGCTGACTCCTGCGGGACATGCTCAGCTCTTTAGCTGCTGAAGTTTACTATGTGTCTCTGCCTTTTGGTGCTGAATATTTAGTGTGCTTTCTGAAGTCATTTTTCTTTGAAAAACAGCAGCTTGCTACCACTAAAAACAGCAAAGTTCCTGGATGGAAGCTGAACACGAGCTGCAGCTCAAACTAAAGCCCCTCTTAAGCTGAGTGAAGCTGAAGATTTAGGTGATAATTCTCAGTTTTTTTTTCCCCCTCAACACAATCACAAGAGAATGTGTCACATTGTTTGTTAAACTTTTGTTGGAGACGTTTGTGTTATTACTCCTGTCGCACCAGAATACAGAAATGAAATATGAAGTTTCACTCACTTCTCCGCTTTTTCTGCTTTGAGGTTAGATACACAAATTTAATTGGATTTGCAGGTGACATAACAGGAACCCATCAAACCATTTGTGTTTAAGATCAATGAGTAGCATCGCATGCTGTCTAGCAAACTGCTGTAGCTGATCCCAACAGGTCTCTGCTTGCTGCAGTTTAATAAGGCAGGTTGTCGTTTTCAGGCCTTTTGTGGGTAATTTTAGGCTTGCAGAAGGTAACTTTTCAGTTTGGCAACCCCGACGTGTCAGCAGGAGATACATTAGCTCATTAGTGAGACACTCATTAGCCACAAGTCGTGTAATGTTGTAATCATTGCTAATGTAAGTACTGTACCCTCAGTAATCTTTTCTCTCGTCTGACCTGCATTAATACCAGCTATGCGCTTCTGATTGCTGTGGCCTGCTCACCTTTTAAACTCACAGAAAACTTTCTGATGCTCGTTTCTGGAAGTTGAAGCCTTGATGAAGATGCGTTCAGATAATTGTTCAAAATGAAGAAGGTCTTTGCAGGATCTGCATGTTACTCTCATACAATGCTGGGTGTTTTTTCTGCTTTGCATGCTGCTTTTAACTTTCAGAAATGATCATATATTCTTTATGAAACCTGCCGAGAGTCGACGCAGGCAGAGACGGAGTGCGGAGCGCATCGATGGAGGCCAGCGGTGGTTCGTGATAGTTGTCTCGGAGTGTAATGTGGTTTGGCACTTGTGCTTGCAGTCAGGAGGAGGTTCATGGCTGGATTTGCCTTGAGGGGCCGGATGGTTTCAGAATATAATTGCATAGATGCTCTCTGGTTTCTCTGGTTTCGCTGATTGCTGCTGTTAAGCCTTTTCCCTCCCATTTCTTTCAACTTCATTTTCCTCTCCTTGCACCTCCCTTCATCTTATCTGCCCAGAATCTGTTTCTTGTGTCCTGGTTTCTTCTGCTCTCTCTTCTATTGTTTATATTCTACCCTCATTGGGTTCTCTCTCTCTCTCTCTCTCTCTCTCTCTCTCTCTCTCTCTCTCTCTCTCTTTTTCTTTCTCTCTCTATTATGTTTTTTAATATTCCCAAATTAGATTTTTGATCACTGCTTTCTTTTCTTTCTCAACCTTACCCTAGTTCACTTCCTTATTTTAAATCTTCTCCGGCGTCTTCTCTTTCCATCATATTCAGTTTATTCTTAAGTTCTTCCCTCTCCTCTGTTTTATTTTTTCTTTCCATGCTCTATTTTTATTTCTCCTCCTCTCTCATCACTTTCATGCTCCTTTCTCTTGTTTCCTCTTATCTCCTCCCTCCCTCTGTCAGCTTCTGTGCTTTCCTGTCCTCCCCTCTCGCCTTCTCCTGGTCTTTTTTGCCTTTGTCCACATTTCTCTCCCTTCCTGCTTCCTTTCTCTGTTCTCCCTCTGTTTTTGTGCTTGCTGTTTTAGCATACTCTGCAGGGAGCACTCCTGCGATGCCAATTATATTGACTGAGGAAAGGGAGAAGGAGAAAGACGAAGGAGGAAGAGGAGGGAGGATTGGAAGACCTGTGCACGCACAAATGCTTACATTCATGCTGATGGGAAGAATGAATAAGGAGATTGGGTGGTGAGGGGGTGGGGGGGTTAAAAGGAAGATAGAGGGATGATGAAAGAGAGCGAGAGCTGGGAGGAAGAGGACAGAGAGAAATTGGAGGAGAGCGAATCCGTCTGTGAGTGTAATAGTCTCCCGCTGCCGAACCCGGGGGAATTCACTGACTGCAGAGGGGAAGAGAGAGGCGTAGATGGAGGGAGACGGAGGGAGGGAGGGATGGAGGGTGAGAGAGGTGGTGAGATCGCAGCAGAGGAGCAGATAGAGAGATACAGAGAGAGACGACAGGAAAAAGAAAAATGACTTCAGTCCTTTCCTCTCAGATCCCAGCTTGTTGCGCTCCACTCTAGGCAAATATGGTTCATGACGTTAAATATGATTCAGCTTCATCACCGACTTTATGAATGGAGGGTGAGAACTATATCACTGTTATGTTCTGCTGCCTCTGCTTGAGCTCAGCCTCCAGATCTACTTATGCTTTTGAAGCCTGTGCAAGGCCCGTCTAGACAAGCAGATTGTTTGGATTTTAGAAAATCAGCTGCAGAGATTTTTTCCAGAGGCCAAAAGAATTTACTTTGGCTTTCAAGGAGATCAATAAAACGTCCCACAGCTGTCTATAACGGCTAATTATCTAATTTCTCTTGTGATCCATTCAGTAATATCATTTACTTGTTTGTGCTTTCTGATTGTAAACTTTTTTAATCAATTTGAAATTCACTTGTTCCTTTCTTATACTTAAGGTTTAAGTGTTCCTTATTTGACTATTCTTATCATTTTCAAAACACTTTTATTGCAGATTATTCGTTTTCTACTGAAATAGTTTTACAAGTTGTAAAAAAATGTGAACCAAAATTGTTTCCATGGCAGTGGAGCAAAAAAAAAAAAGAAAAAAAAAAAGCTGCTGTTCATGTGTGTTTGTTGGAGAGTTACACCTGCTGTTCCAGTTCTTTATAAATATCTACAGCACCATATTGGCACCCCTGATAAAGACGTGTGAAAAGCCTTAAAATAATCCAGTCCGGTTGAGCAGCAGCATATTCTCACTCTGATGTATTGAGAAAAACCCAACTTTATTTCTACTACACATATTCAGACAGAAACAATATATTTCATTCAATTCTTGAAACTTTAACATTCAGTTTTAAAGCTCATCAAAGTAAATTATAACTTGTAATTTGTAATCCAAGACTTCTTGTAAAACTGAACTACAAATATGATGTGACACAGACGGACTTTTCTTTAAACTACTCTTTGAAAATGGGACAGGTAAAAAACATGTCATTAAATCAAGGAAGATGTGTGTTGGTCTTCATTAGTAAAGAAATAGCTTAATTAAAACAGCTGCTTGCTTGAGGTTGTCTGTGTGTAAGGTCAGAGGAATAAATTAAAAATTGAAAACAGCTGAGCCGCACGAGGTCAACAACATAAACATATACAAAACCACACAATACTTTTACTGCATTAAAAAAAGTATGAATGTAAACAAATTTTAATCGACAAAAACAACCTGAACTCAAAAAAGAGTCTTGTTTAAATATAAAAGGAAAATCGTTGAACTCTGCTCGCTTCATATTGATCATGAACTTTGTTCATTTTCATTTTTTCCGTCTGCATAAGTCTCCGTCAGTATTTTTGGTTTTTAGCGTTCATGTTCCTGCAGCTGTCAGGTCCTGACAGTTGCAGGACTGAAGAATGGATCATCACTGGGTCTTTCAGCAGGATAATGATCCAAAGTATTTGGCCAAATAAACACAGAAATGGATTACCAGGTACACATCGAGAATCTTAAAACACTTGCCATCTTAAGGCTCCCACACACTATTGCATTCTTCACTCCACGGAGGCCTATGTGAACTCGAAGTGGACTCGATGTAGATTCAAATCGGACGTCTGCTGGACTCTTCAGCCAATGTCTAGTCCTCAAGATACTGTCCAGCAACTTTTGAATGAATCCCTTCTCTAACACTCTTGAATCATATGACTGAATTCCTTCATCAGTGCATCTTTCAGCTCTGCAGAGACCTGGTAACAAGCCAATCATTTGGCTCAGGTGTGCTGAGGGAGGATAGCAGCTCTCAAGGACTGAGATTCAGAAACATTGCCCAGTGATGCTATAGCTCACAGGCAGAAAGGACTGGGGACTGATTACTGAATGGCAGACTAACTGACTCACAGCTGTCCAATAAAAAATATGCAGTGTGTAAAATATCAAACAGAAGCTGCTGTACACATTCAGCTTTGACAGCCTGTTTGTTGGATTGCCAAATTTGACACAGTTTCTCACAAGAAAAATGACAGCATCAGATGTTTCTGCGAGTACCTCCTCCTTAAATTCAAGCGAAAACACACTGTGGGAGCTGGCTGGGGCTTTTTGTTTTAAAATGTCAGTCAAACATTTCTTTTCTTTTATCATGTCCAGCATCATGACACAGTGTTTCCTCGAAGCAGCGAAAGTATATAACAGCAGGCACTAAAACACAGCAGTAAAAGCACACACAAGCATAGCCGTAAAAATTAAGACTTAGCAGCAAAAATAAAACTTTATGCTCCACTTGAGACATCACATTGATGTAGAAATGTTCAATAAAGACCTTCTAGAGAGAATACATGTGTTAATTTTTGTGAAATTAGCAGGACTGTCTTATTTGAAAGGAAGCTCTGAATGATTGTCAAATTGTGATTTCAAGAAGAGGATGAACTGAAGTAGATGATGGTCACGGGATGATTGTCCAGTTCACAATATTTTTGTGCATCTGATAAAAAAATCTCATAAAAGTGTCCCTTCGGGTGTTTTTTAGGGGTGTTGCAGGAATATTTTGTAACAGGGATACTTTTAAAGGATAATCAATTTTTGTGCACCCTAAAGCAAAAGCTATATCCACATACTCAGCTTGTCAAGCTTGTTCCCAGAGTAGTTTGGGACAGAAATGGCAGAATCCAAACCTGTTTGTGGTGTTCATGGACAGGATGTCAATGCATAGCGACAAAGAGGAATGTTTCTGAACCTTTAGTGAAGTGGACCTGTTGGCATCTGTAGCAGGAGTTTCCAAATCCAGATGTCCTGCAACTTTTAGATGGGTCTCTGCTTAAACCCATCTAAGATCATTGGGTGAACTACACTGCATATTGAGGATGTGATTCAACCATTTGATTCAGGTGTGTTGGGCCAGGAACGCATCTAAAAGATACATGTCACCGAACCTTGAGGCCTGGATTTGAAGACCCCTGATCTAGAGCAAGCACCGGAGCGGAGCAGTTTACAGCTGAATGTTGTCTGACTGGGATCAGAGTGCGATCCTCTAAAGTGCATTCACACCAGCCTCGTTTAGTCTGTTTTAATTGAACTGCAGTTTGTTTGCCTAGAAAGGCCGGATTTCTAAGCAGGATGTTTAGAAAACCTAGGTCTCAGTTCAGTTAAAGTGACCTCTGGTGTGGTTCGAATACATATGTGAATGCTAAGAGTGAGTGCACTCTGGGAAAATAAAGCCGGAGAAATTTTTTACCAAAGACAAAAGATAACTCCTGTAACCACTGACATCTGATGCCACTTCAATTTGTTTACATTTTGCAAATAATGTTTTCATCAGAGGTTTTTTTTGTCATTTCCTTCAGTGGTTCTTGGTCTAGCGCCACCACAGGCAGGAAGGGGAATAGACTGCTCAAAGGGTTTGGTTCGTTTAACACAGTGCAGTGTGAAAGCAAACCACACCAGATGACAGTGTAATAAATATTGCACTTTTGGACCCCAATCAACCTGAGTCTATCAAACTGTCAGGTGTGAAAGCACCCTAAGTCTAAGGTAATTTTTCAGATGAATCTTTGTCTGAAGTAGATGAATTTAAACATCTTTGTGTTCATAAGAGATTGGTGGGAATGAATGAACATTGCATTGGAGCCTCGTCAACCATAATGCAGCCACAGGTTCAGTCTGTTGTGGTGAAGAAAGAGTGGATCCAAATAGTGAAGCTCTTGATTTCCTGTTCAGGATCTCACCTTTGGTCTTGAGATGGATAATAACCAAGAATTCAGTAAACATTGAACTTCTCCTGTTGGGTGGCCAGAGTCAGGACAAGAAGCTGCGTCATCCAGGTGAAGCTCAGCTTGAAGCTATGCATTGAAATGAGCTAGTAGAAGGAATTCTGGTATCTGAATTACTTTGAAAGTCCATCTTTAATGCGTTGATGGATGGATGGATGGATGGATGGATGGATGGATGGATGGATGGATGGATGGATGGATGGATGGATGGATGGATGGATGGATGGGTTTCTTGGGCAATTCTATCAAGAAAATTTGAATATTTTATACCTCAAAAAATGTTCAGACATCAAGATTTTATGCTAGAGTAAAAAAGAGTGAGGAAACTGATCTGACAAATTGCCATGCATTTAAAGTTACGTAAGATGCAAATGTTTCCCATCTTTCTCAATGTCAAAAGCAACCAAAAAACCCTTTCATGCCAGGTTTAAAAGAAGTCATAGAAGAGAGCTGAAGAGAAAATTAGTTTCTCATCTGATCTGCAGTTCTTGTGACTCTGCAGAGGTAAACCTGCAAAATTGGGCTGTTTTTCATATTTTTCTCATAATCTCAGCTTGGTTTCCAGAGGGTTTTAAAATGTCATCGAAGGGTACAGCGTGCGGACACATCTGTCTGCTGTACATCCATCACACCATCTGGGCTCGCATGAATGAAGACACAGAGGCGGTTGTTTGGGTTTCACTCAACTTTTTTGCCTTTGCAACATGAATTTATGGCACACATTAGGGGCTGGATGATATATCCAAGTGTATTCCGCTTTTTTTATACAATGGTAGCAGAGTATCAGTCTGCTGCCTCCAATTCACAGCTACAGAAAAAAAAAAAGCATCCCGGAATACTTGCAGTAAGAGACTTCTCATCGCTTTAATTATTCAGCTGCAGGTTTGCAGACATCTGTATTCTTCAGGATCTAATATATTTCAGCCCTCAGTCCTCCTTAGCATCAGAGTAATGGGTCATCTGATCTTACTGAGATGTTAAGCGTTTTATGGTAGGAAATCACTTGCAGTGTTCTGTAATGCTCGGAGTGATGTTTCAGTGGATTCTCCACATTGCAGAGAATAAAATTTACATTTTTTTCAGCATGCAGTGATGAATTTGGTTTGAATGAACCGTATGAATATATTACGGTAAGTAGCATCAAATGGATGTTACCTACATAGAGTTTTTTCAGGAATAATGCTTTGAGGTTGTTGTTTTTTTCTCTGAGAGCACAAAAGATTATAAGGTACATAAATAATTCCTTGGCTGATAAGTGTTCAGTCTCTAATTTACTATATTTACTGTGATATTGCAGTCTTGTCTTATCCTGTGTGGGAGTGCTCTTAGCACTGCTTCTTGCATTTTTAAAATCATTGTGGGTCAGGGGTCAATCTGTAAGCTTTCAGTAGATCTCCAGCTAAATGATTATTTAATTTAATCCTTATTTAATTTACTAGAGCTTAAATGACAGCAAGGTTGTGCTTTTGTTTTGTGCTTTTGCAAAAGTCCCTATTCCATACCTCTTGAATGTTTTCACATTTTATCACATTGTGTGGTAGACCAGCACACAGAAACACCTGATTATGAAGTAGGATGCAAAGGACACATGATTTATTTATGTTTCTTATTAATAAAAATGTAGAAACCGTAGCATATTGTTACCCCTCCAAGTAACATTGTGGTAAAGCCACCAAATTTCTGCTAGACTTGCGTTTTGTTTTTACCAGTTTTGAACATTTGAGATCAGATTTTAGGCCGTTTTTCATTACAATGTAGATCCAGCTCTGTCTGTTTGGACAAAATCATTTTCAAATTAGGTGCTAAATTAGATTAAGATGTGAGCTTTGACTGGTCCATTCTAACACAAGAATAATTTACACCATTTCATTGTATTTCAGGCTGTAACTCTAGAGTTTTGCTTTGACCAAACTTATGGTTTTTCCATTCTCTAACATACTTTCTTCCACTGCCCTACATTTAGAACCTTCCATCTTTCCATGAAGGTAGATCTGTTCCCTAAGAAAAGCATTCCCACAGCATGATGCAGCCACCACCAAGGCTCATAGTGAGGGTGGTGTATTCACAGCGATGTTTTTTCAGATAATGGATGGAACAGTAGTTTGTGTTATATCCCATGCTTGATAAGTTATTTCATAACCTAACCCTGCTTTGCATTTCATCACAATTTTATCCTGTCTGCTGAGCTTCTTGGTCTTCTTGAGGCTGTTTGTTCATGAAAGCTCTTTAATAAGCATCTGAAACCTTCAAAGAACATTTAAGCTGAGGTTACACAGCACAAACAGGAACTTTAATGATTTAATTAAAACGATACATGGTAGAAATTGCATTAGATTTTGTTTAGGGATATCAAAGTAAATGTAGACTGCTGGTCCCAATGAAATTCATTAAAGTTTGTTGTGACCTGACAGGATGTAGAAACATTCAGGAAATATATGGTAAGTAGTGTACGAGGTGAGAGACGTGGTAGAGGCTGCCTGTTCCAGCCACTTGTACAATATAAAATATAAAGCAATGGCTTTATAGTTGGCGTCGATGGTTACCAGATGCTCTCAGGGCTGCCCCAGTTCTCTGACATATGAGGTTGTGACAGTTAAGACCACAAGGAGTGACCCCAATTAGTCAATTAGCCCACGAGAGGCGCCCCAACAATGTGCTGAGGCGCCCCGCCAGTCGCCATAAAAACCGATAAAACCGCCACTGTCCAGCTTCTATTGTTTCACTGTCTGCGTCTCTGCTGCCATTGTTGGAAACAAAAAGCCCTCCCCCGCCTCCTCATCTTCTTCATCGTTGCTCCCGTTGCCTTACTGTTCCATTGATCTCCTTCGTCTTGATTGGGAGTGACAGACCGTGGGGGCCATCTGAAAGGTTGCGTTCGTTAGGTTGCAGCTTGCTGCTGCGAGGCGTACACACATTCCTGCAGATGCCGTAGATGGAGAAACAGGGGCGTTATGGCCACACTCAAAGGAAGGACACACTTTCACAAAGTAGTCCCTCGAGAAGAACAAAAACATGTCTGGGGAGGAGTGTTTCCGTGTACTTACACACATTTTCGGCGAAGGGGAAGCAGATCTTGCACAGCACGGCGCTCAGCACACACTCTGGAAACTTTAGTCCGCATTAACATTTCTGCTTCTCCCAGCTCTGCTCCATCTTACTGTGCAGTTTCTACGTTGACACACGAAACATGCACGGTCTCCCATCCACCCAACGTGCGCTCCTGTCAAGAAACCCTTCTTGGTTCTTTCATGTGTTGTTGCTGAGCAGTCAACAACGGGGGGAGTGAAACAAGAAGAAAGCGAGAAGAAGGTCTGCCTGAAACAAAAGAAAAAAGGAGCATCCAGTCTCATGTAACTCCGCAGCAATTACATGTCGAAAAGAGAGAACACATTTTTTTTAGTGAGTTTGAGTGGAAACAGTCTGACAGGAGGGATGACTTGAAACCAAAGAAACAAGCTTCAAAGGCATCTGCAAGTTTTCATGATTTGTAGCAAGTTTGTATCAGAGCAGGTTTCAAATGATGCTCTAATTTTGTAGGGAAAAAAACCTTTAACTGAAGAACTTCAATCACATTTTTTAATCCAATCTAAACTGGTGGTGTTTTTGAAGAGAGCGGATTGAAACTATAAAATATTTTTCTGTAAATATGAGGTACTCAAACACTCAATCTCTGTTAAATATCTAGCCATCTTTGAAAGGATACATGCTAATCCATCTTTTAAATGTGAGAGGGAAGGACAAACTGGCTATTTTTGTCTTTGTTTGAAGCACACAGGCTGCTTAAAGTGTATGCTCTGAGTCTACAGTAAGCATAAAAGGATTTTCATGCCATGCTTGCATGATCAGATTTGCACAACAGTAATCCAGGGTTGAGTTTGAGGACAGCGTCTTAAAGAGAGCCAAGACAACTTTATGGTTAGCCAAAACTGTTCTGCTTTTTAGGTTCTGTTCATGTGCAGTGAAATAATCCTTAGATTTAATAAACTTTTCACTCTCAAAAATAAATTCCACAATAACAGTGTGGTATAAATCATTTCTAAGAGTTAAGATGTTAAGGATACATTTAAAGTTGTCTCTCTTAAAAAACATTCTTTGGGTAATCTGGGAGGCAACCTTTACTTCAAAATCCAGTTTTAAACTCTGTTGATTTATTCCTTGAACTCATCCTGGATATTGAACAGGCCATGTGTGGCGACTCACTAGTTATTCCTTGTGGCAAAGTTGAGCCATTAACCCTCCTCACCCCATCGCTTCTCATTTTAAAGGCCTCTCCTGATTGAAAGTCTGCCGTTCTGTTCCGATGTAATTTTATCCATTTTCGCTGTTTTCCCATGAGGAACCTTCTGTCTGTTTGTCGGCAGGGACCCGGAAAGCAACAATGGCGGAGACCGGGGTTACGGTGTGTGTCTGTGCTAGTGTACCTGTGGGCACCGAGGGCAAATCCATTTCTTAGGTCAAGCTTCAGGTCATCCCTGTTGCCCCGGAAACCTTGTTCTGGCAGGGTTGCTTGGCAACAGCCCTCCTTTGTTCAAAATGTTTTAATTTGAGGCATATCTTGCCTCGTAACCCCGCGGCTTACTGGCTCATCCCCCTGTCTCTGGATGTCTCAGTCCTTCTTCCCCTCCTTTGTGTTCCTCACCCTCAGGTCTCTCACCCTTTCTTAATCTCGGCCAGATCCCGGGCTTCGAGGGCCCAATCCATCCTACAGCTGTTCTGAAAGGTTTAGAAGCAGTTTGGTGTCTGTATGAAGGTGCAGGATGAGACTTTCTGCGAGGAGTCTGTGTGCTCATTTATCTCTTCACGTGAAATATAACTTTATATGCAGTGCATTTGGAAGGTTTTCAGACAATTGAGTTTTTTTTTTTTTTTAGACCTTTTTCTTAGGTTACAGCCTCACCATAAAAGGAGTAGATGAGTTTTATGGTTTAAATCCAGAATCGATTAATCTGCAGACATTAGGTTGTAAAATGATTTCCTGAGTCACATTGGTGAGTAGAGTACATGCACATCTGCAGTGTGCTGCTCTACATCACTGTACTCAGGATGAGGGATCGCCGCAAAGTCAGCGCCTCAGTGCAGCTGCCTGGGCTTCCTTAGATACATAACTTGGTACCAGATGGCATTACATGATGATGGGACTTGACTGTATTGTATTATGGTGATAATTTCAGACTGGTCAGTAAGGAAGAGCAAGCTTTGCTGCTGCGCTTCTAATGCTGTGGAACAACCTTCTTCTTTTAATGAAGTACGCCCCTAAGGAAGTATTGAAATCATAACTTAAAGCGGGAGGAGAGTTTATGTAAAATCAACTCTTTGAGCTTTATGTGATGTCATCATGTCATTCCCTCATAATGCTGCTTTGGTTTTTTTGTCATGCATGTTTGAGGAATCCTTCAATCGGTTGTGCCTAAACACTTGATCTCACAGAGCTGCCTATTTCCACACAGCTCCTCCTTGAGGCTCCCCTCCCCCATTACGCCCCACCCAGCTCCTTCAGACTAGCAGCAGCAGCAATTAGCAAACACCTGATGGAACTGTGTGTGTGCTGAATGGCTGACATATTAAAGGCGGACTGTTGGAAAGAGCATACACTTCTTAAAGAGACAGAGGCCTAATTTTAAGGTGTCAAATTATGAAATAATTTTATTTAAGTCGTGCTTGATGTACGTAGTATATGTGGCTGAAAAGTACATAGTACCATCACTTTAAGTAATCTTCCTGCCTTTCAAAAGCAAATAATGATTTTACATTTTTAGGTCATTTAAGTTTTAACCTCATGCTTTTAGTAGCTCTGCATTTCATTGAGTTTTTTTTTGGTATGTCTATAAATGTTACTGTTTTTAAACATGTTTTGTTGATAAAGTTGTTTTATTATAACAACTGCTGTTGAATTGGAATATTTAATTAAATATTAACTTTATGGCTGGGCTGACTGGATAACTTTAAATCAGATCTGCTTGTTTTATAAAGTGCATTGATTTGACATTTGTTTGTGAATTGGTGATGCATAAATAAACTGAACTGAATTGAAATATGTAATCTAAGAATGCGCATACAAAGCTGTGCGGTTTCAGAGTTAGTCTCAGACAGCAGCGGTCTGTTTATGGGAGTGTTCAGTTAGTCAGCTCGCCGCCTAAAGTCGTTGTTTCTTCTGTTCACAGCTGCACGGCAGCAGCTTGGAGGATCTTTCTGGCAAAATAACATCACCATCTCTGTAGGGATGTTATTAATGAGAAGATGCTCATCTCTCCATGTCATCCATTAACTCTGCTGGAAATTGCGGCCAAATAGTTCAAACTTCATTTCATCAGATCACACTCTGTTTTTCTCTTTGCCCTGCAGTCCTTCAGGTGACTTTTGGCAAACACCTTGTTGACACAGTCCCACCATGATGGTCTGCAGACAGTTTTCTCAACATCATGTTTTCACTTCAAGATACACAATTAACTGTGAGCCCTTCCTTAGGCAGGTGTGGGCATCTTTTAATCATCCTCATCTTTCACTGAATTCAGTAAGGCACAGATGGACTCCTTTCAAGTGTTTGAAGCATTTCAAGGAGCAGTGGAGCAGAATGCATAGGCCACAGCTTAGTTTTGTCATAACAAAAGGTCTGCAGAGCGTCACATCAAAGTGTAAAATAACCGCATTGGCCCAAAGGAAAAAGCCTGGAAGATTTAAGACTTTCTGTCTGAACATTGCACACGTTGATGTGTAACTTTGTACAATATGATGACAGCTGTGAACCAAGACAAGACGAATACAATTCTCAATGCATTAAGTTTGAGTAAAAATATCACAGATTTTAAATGAAAATGTGTAACTTGATGTAATTTAGTTTTTCAAATCATAAAAACTACAATTAGATACTGATTATCACAATTTTATACATGTTTTCTATACAGCATGTTAGTTTTTTTTTAAGTTTCAAGCAAAACATTTTGACTGGATTCTTGCTAAATTTAGTCTTTGTTTTTAAATAAATGTTTTTATTGTTAATTGTCTGTTCTTCAAAGAGTAGCATGAGGAGTTAACTCATTTTGGTTGGGCTATTATTCAAACTGTTTGCTCAGGAAGTTGAGCTGCAGCCAGCAGCTTAATAATCAATGTTGGTAATTATTGACTTATACTTTATGCATAAAACACATTTAAATATTGAGTGCAGGACAAAACCATTTTCTTATGGGCTCAGATGCACAAAAAAAAGATATGTCTCTTTGAAAAATCTCTGCTTTGGGAGTCAGAAATAGTCAGATTTTCCCACCAGAAGTTTTGTTTTTAATGAGATAAGATGAGCAAACTGAGCAGATATGCTGTCAAACATAATAATATAATTATTTTAACTGTAACATTTAAACAGTTTCTTCTTAAAACAGGGTTGCGGTTGATAAAGCACTCTGTGACCGTTTTGAAGGATTTGAATTTCAACTCAGCAACAGGAGAGAAATCAGTGCTGTGATTCAGCATCAGCATTGATTTGGATGCTTTTCTTTTATTAAATCAATATTCTCTCACATTAGTAGTTATGGACAGAGGTCAATCACCACACCTTTGGTATGTGTGAAAGTGTTAAAAAGCAAATTGTATGCTGCACTGTGTTCAATTAATCTCAGAAGCTGGAACTCAGATCTACTTTCTATCTTAATGCACAGCAGAAAAGCAGAAATTTCAGCTTCCCAATACAAACACAATGAACAAACCATTAGGGTTTTCATGGACAAATGTCTAATCAGAGGTTGTTTTGATTGGAAACCTTTAGAAAAACAATTTGCGGAAGCAGTAATTTTATCAGAATGTAATTAAATTGAAACATAGACTTTGATAATAAATTATCACCCAGTCTGCACATTTGTTTTATGCTAATCTAATATTGTGTGAGTCTGATTGCTGTTTTTGAAGTTGGTTGTTTATGGAGGGGCAGACAGAGCAGGTTCTCAGGCTCCTGATTGCAAGTTCAGAGATCTCTGTCAAAAGGGCAGACTTCTGGTAATTGACTACTCATTTCTTTAAGAGGTGTATTGGCAGAGGCACTCAGGGCATTTGCCAAGACATTAAAGATTTCACTCTTTATTTCTTGTGTTTGCGTGTGTGTGTGCACATCTTTGAGTGTGAGGGTACAGATGGAGAGATAAAGCTCGCTTTTCCTTTTTGTTATCAAATGATGATTTCTGATGGCTGAGGTTCTTTTGAAGTGGGCTTGCTTACTGGTGCAGAAAAGAGCTCCTCGCAGTCAGTCTGTAGCCAATTCATTTTGATTCTGAAGGTGCTCAGTTGGCACAGCTGCAGGAAAGTGAACAAAATTACCAAAGGGCTTTGCACTGTATTCTAATATAAGGAGGAAACACTGCTAAGATGTCTGCTGAGATATATACGGTGCAGGAAAAAGTAGCTGACCGCTCGGCTTTCCATTCATTTGCTTATCTAAGGTGATATTTGCAAAGGATGCAAAACGGTGGATCGCTAACTGCATTAAGGCAAATAAACTGAGCTGTATATCATTACCAAATGGTGGCAGCATCTGTTATGGATGCAATTTAGTAGAAGAAGCAGTTGTCCTACCAATAAAGCAAACCTTGCAATTAAATAACTCAAGCAAACCTGAAAGAGAAAGAAAAGCACGATACCTTTTTCAGGTATTACTTTCATCTCATGGGAAATTTTGGATATTACTTCATAGCTAGGAAGATGCTCATTAGTTTCATGACTTTACCGTGTGCTGGCTCAGACCAGAGGCAGCCAGTGTGTTGCACCACTATGGCTCTGTTTCCATCCAGTTTATCATTCTCTAATATGCATCAGGTGTTGTTGAAATTTAGATAGAAGCATCTCAACAAGAGTAAACATTGCCTTGAATTTTCTTCATTTTTGTCATCTTAAACCCAGTTGTATAAAAGGGAAGCTGGTCAGAGTTGATGGGGAGATGGATGAAGCTACAGACTTTGTGTCTGCAGGACAGACACAAGACAGGAGTGGAAGTTGATGGTCACAGTTGTTCTCCTTCCAGTCTGAGCTACTTTGAGCAGAGATTTTTTTCTGTAGTTGTGCAAATCTGTTAGGACCCCAAAAGGCTGGCAGCATTGACTTTAGCCAAAGGTGGATATTGTCTCTAAAGGAGTCAAATGGAGACCATCATGTAAAAACTGTTATCAAATGATTTACTTTGTGTTGGTTAATCTTGAAAAATCTCATTAAAATACAGTGGAGTTCCTTGTTGTACAAAATGTGAACAAAGTTGAAGGAAGTAGGAAGTTTCCATGTAAAAATACTAAAAATCCTGAAAAGATCCAAAAGAAGGAAACGTTTGACAGGAGTTGCTGATGAAATGTGAAGTGATCCCTTTCCGAGGCTCATCCTGTGTAACTTTTCAACCAGTATCAAAATCAGCTTGCAGCCAGTTGGGCGTAGTGGTGCACTGTGGTGTTTTACCTGTAACTATAAAATATGCAAATCAAGACAGACATTTCTTGTACAAGTCCAAACTCTGTCAGAGAAGCATGAGTGTCTTGAGCTGTAAAAAAAAAAAAAATATGAATACAAGTAAGTACTATTTTCAGGCAGTAATTATTAAGAAGGCTTTTCTCTCTGAGCAAAATGAAGTTGCTTTCACCGCGCTGATAGTTTATTGCTGCTGACTGGCCATGCTGCAAAACTGCTTGGAGCTGCAAAAAATAATATTCTTGTTTGCTCAACATAGCCCCGGGTTTTTTGTGCGTAAATTATTTCTAACAAAATCTTTTGCAGGCTGATTCTGCATGGCCAAAGACAAGGCCACAAAAAGCAGAGTCTAGCGCAGAATACGTTTTACAAGTTATTCACACCTTTTTTTTTTTTTTTTTGCCAGATTTGAAATTGCAGTGGAATATGACATATATATAGCAAACAGGAATGTAAACATTCATTACACATTTGTTTGATGTCCTTACTTCCACAGTAATGGCAGCTTTGGACCACATGGTGATGAGAGGAAAGATTTTTCTGCTATTATATCTACTGGACTTTCCCAAAGTCTTTATACTAAAAAAATGGTCTAACTTACAATTACGGACAACTTTGTTTTGTCTGTCATGTAAAGGTCAAGCAAAATACCCTGCAGTTTGTATCTTAAACACAATACAAAGTTAAAATGTTCTAAGGACATGAATATTTTTGCCAGATTGTTGAAGGAACTCAACCAGTCAAGTCAATAAAGCCTGATATTTGGCAGATACGCAGCCTTTAAAAGTTTCTTTAGCTCCCCTCCTTTAGCAGAGATAATGTTAGAAACAATATGAGAACAGGAGCTGATTGATCAAAAGGAACATGGATCCAAAGCAGTATCGACCCGGGTTTGGCTCAGGTGCAGGAAACACACACAGGCTTTCTCATGCTACAAACTTTCAGAAGATGCTCTGTTGGTTTGACCAACTCATGCTGCTAATCTGTTTTTATTAACCAGCTCATTTTAATCAACGATTCGCTCTCCTGTCTCTTCTAGCATTGTCCACTTATTAGGTGACTTCAGAAGAGTTTATGCAGGAAAACTGCTTAAAAAGACACGCTTTAGTTTCCTCAGCTCTTATTGTTGGTATTTTTCTCTACCCCATCGTGTCAGCATGTCTCTGCTTTCTCTTCCAATCCCTCCGTTTCATTTCTCACTTTCTGCTGTGCTCCACTTCCCTCCGTTTTGCTCTCATTGTTTTTTTTCTTTTTGTGGTTTCGCCCCTTTCTAAGTCACCCTGTCATATCTCCTCATTGCTCTCATCTATCTATATATGCTTATTTCTGCCATGTCCTTCGTTCACCTCTCACTCTCCGCTCGCCTCTTTCATTCCCTTCTTCCTCGGTTTTCCCCTGTGCTTTTTCTCTCTCCTACCTCTCCAACTCACTCTGTCTTTCTCTTTCTTGGCAAATCATTATTCTTTCTCTTTTGTCAGCAGTGATGCTGCTTGCCCTTTTCCGCGAGCCGAGCCCCCCTCCCCACTCCCCCTCCACCCTCCTTCCTCCGCTCACCCCTCGCTCCTCTGTCTTTCTCACTGCACTGCTCCCGTGGCAGGGTGGGGCGGCCGGCTTGGCGCCTCGATGTTGCTGCTGTTGCTGCAGACACTCTGCTGGGATGTGATGCTGCTGGTGTGCTGCCTACGTGTTTGTGTGTGTGTGTGTAGTGAAACGAGAGGGGGATGAGAAGTGGTGGTGGAGGATGAGAACGAGGAGGGAGATGGTCTAAGCTTTGAGCTAACTAAGTTTGACAGCCACTAGAGGAAGGGTAGGCTGTTGGAGGTGGTAAGAAGGAGGGGGTCGTGATTGGCAAAATCCCCCACAATGCTCAGGCTTCACAAAAAAAGGCGGGATGGTGTAAAAACAAAAAGGTTAAGGAGTTTGTTTGTGCTAAGACTGCAGGCAGGGGGTTCTCAAATCCCCAAGCCTCTCTACAATCCTGCCCACCAACCGTCTCCCCACTTATGTCACTTATTTTGCCCGACTAACCTCAAGTAACAACAGGAGGACAACGTAATAAGAATTTTTATTTTCTTATGTAAGCTGCTGGTTAAATCTTTCTGTAAAATCAGTCAAACTCATCTGGCATGCCATTTTTTTTTAAATGCATAAAAAGTCAAATATGCATTTCTCATTTTCTGACACCATAAATCAAATTAAAGCTTTTCTGGTTTTGGTGAGTTAATGTTAGAAAAATTATTTCTATCAGCTAAATACCAGAAAAATGAGGGAGATAATTTTCTTACAATTTAGAGATTTGTATACATTTTGTTGGTGTTTATTAAATTGCTGTTAAACTTGTTTGACTTGGATTAAGTTTTGGTTGTTGTCCCACAAGGTTTTCACAGTAATTTGCCGAAATTTTAACCCATTCCTGCTTATAGAACTGGGGTCAGTATCAGGAACCCCCCCTAGGTTCTGTCCCTAAGGACATTTACGCTACATGGAGTAATGGCTTCTTCCTTGTTGAGTGGCCTTTCAGCTTGGGTCAGTGCAGGATAATAACATTTTATCACCTGGTTCATCCAACGTTCTCACAGCAGCGTTTGTTTTTGTTCTGAGTTTGTTGTAGATTTTACACACAAACAGATATTTATGTCACAAAAAGGAAATCCAATTAAAGGGAAATATGGAAACAAGAACCTGAAAAGATTTCTGCCAGTTTCCTAAAGTTCATCATCATCATCATCTCTGACATGCTTCTGACTCCATCACTAATGCCAGCTGATCAGCTCGATTCCTGCCTGTTGTGACATTATCAGCTCCAAAATACAAATCAAGCAGAGTTGGCAGTTTTGACCCTTTTAACTATTTTCTGTTTTATCTAATCCTGCCGTGGAAATCCATACTTTACAACCCAGCTAGGTTTTTATTGTCAGTGTGAATGTGCTAGAAAAAAAAAAAAAAAAAAAAGCATGCAATGATGGAATCAATAAAATCTACGAAGCTGCAAAGATTTTAGTTGAAAACGAAGCCTTTCACCATACTTTATGAGGCAGAGAAGTGCTTGTCAAAGAATGAGAATGAGTGGATCTGATGTAAATCACAAATTTTTGTTCTGTGGGAGATATCTGGTTTAAATTAGCATATTTTGCCAGAGAAGGCGGGAAAAAGGGCGACAAAAAGTGGGGAACAAGGCTCCCAGTGTAGGATCTAGAGGTGGGCAGAAGGGCAGAGACATGCACATTTACCCAGGGGGATGGGTGGTAATCGAAGGGGGGACAGCTGGGCATAGATGGATGGTGTGGGGGAGGTTGCTCTGTGTCCGGATGTTTGTGTGTGTGTGTGTGTGAAGAGGTTGCATCTCTTATGTATCTAACTTGATCTAGTGTGCTTTAAGTATCTTCTTATAAATGAATGTTTTTTTTTTCTTTTAAGCGCTGTTTGTTTGTATGACACAAGCGTGTACATGTTACCATTTGTATCTTTTATGAGGATCAGTGTGTGCCTACAGTAATGGGGAGGAGGAAGGGCGGGGCCAGGGGTGTGTGTGTGTGTGTGTGTGTGTGTGTGGTGGGGGCTTCCTCGCAGAAAGTGTGAGAAGATGCTTCTGTATGTGCGTAATGGACTGTGTCATACCACAGCGTATCAAACCGTACACCGTTGGCTGAGTTTCTCATCAAATGTGTACAGCTTCTGCGGCACCGTGACACATGACTGTGTCTGCCGCGCACAATTCCCTGCAGCTATGCTAAGAAGCGCACGCACACACACACACACACACATATAAGCACGCAGCCACATGCAGATAAAACACAATCTCATAAATCACACAGGTGCACATACTTTACCCCACGAACTTGCGCACAAATAGATAAATTCCTCCCAGCAAAGCAAATACAACTGAACTCAAACACACATGCGTGCAAGCAAATCCACAGTGGTAATAAGCTTCTGGAGGCTCACACACATCCACACACACAGAGTCACTCAAACTAAGATAATTACCTCCCGGCAAAGCAACAGCCACACTCTTCTACAGCAAAAGCTAAAAAAAAAAAAAAAATAAACAACATAAAAATCTCTGAATGTAGGTCCATAGGGGCTTGCATGCACACAGAGAGAGACGTGTGTTACAATAAATAAAGTTCATTAACCTGAGTTAATTAGCAGCAGCCCTGGAAAGCCACCCTGGGAGGACAAAAAGAAGGAGGGAAAGGAGGAACGAGGGGATGGGTAGAAGTAAACGAGTTGGTTTGGAGCAGAGGATGAGGATCAACAGAAGGACGAAGAGGTGAGGGAGGACGAGAGGAAGCTGAGGAGGAGATCAGGGCAGATGGAGGCAAGGAGGGGGGGAAGATGGAGGGAGACAGATGGAAGAAGAAGAGAGAAGGGGGTGAATATGTTAATTGCCAAGGTGGTTGGAAATATTTAATGTCTGTTCTTTTTATGTCGTAGAAGACGGAGTAGTTTTTAATTAAACGAATGGTTCCGATCTGTTTGGGAACTGAACTTGTACACCGACGCAGACCCACATCCAAATCTGTAAGCATTGCTTATCAGGATTATATTTTTATTTGCACAATGCATTTCAGCTGAGACATAAGCATAAATGTAAGAACTGAGTCATTCCAGGAGAGGTTTCTTTATTCCGCCTGTACTTTGGCACAGCTTCTCCTGATATGGAGTGCCAAGTAAGATTAGAGAGCTCCTAATTCAGGCACAACAGAAAAGACTCTGCTAACCTTATTGCTGTGTGTCAAGACTGCTGTTAAATCACCCTGCTCCAAAGACTTCATGTGGGCCCACAAGTCAGCCTTCCTATAGATTACTCCAGCTGTACTACTGCAGTAAAGAATTGCTTTAAAAGCACATTTCCTGTGCAATACTGTCCTAAAGAAATGTCAATGGAATAAATCAGATGCATTTCATAGATTTTATTACTGTTTGGTTATTCTTTATAACAGTAAAAATAGGCTCATAATTTAAGAATGTAAAATTTATTATAATGTTGTTTTATTTCAACAATCTGCTGATATATCTTTGCAGTAGTTTATTAATCATCATAAAGAAACACCTGCAATGGAGCGATTGCCTGTCCAGGGAGTACCACACCCAAAAATAAACACTTTAAAAAACCCCAAAAAACTCAGTTCAGTCCAAGCATTTAAACAGATTGAAAGTTGATTTCATGTTTTTGTTGTCAGCAAATTTCCTTCCACCCCTGAGCTTAAATTGCTTCCCCGTTTGGCTGCCTGGAGTTCCAGGGAGTTCAACTTTCCGTCAGTACAATTTTCCCATAATTATAACTTCTTACGATTATATGAAGAAAGACAAAAGTGAGGTTCTCATAAGACAAAGCTAATGGCTGACTGGGAGAAAAAGCTCCTGACAGACTGGCCCGACTTCAACTCTGGTGAAATTTTAATGAGAAGTAAATGCTGTATATATGCACACACAGTCACAGTGCTAATGTGGAGATTTTCATTCTCAGATGGCCAATATAATTTTCTGCAACAATGCACATGTATACATACTTAGCCTACAATGTAAACCATAGCATACAATCAAACTATAAATCTAACTAAAAAGTCAAATCTTTGTGGCCTTTGTGTCTATTAGCTGTGTCATCATCAACCATTAGTGTTGTTAACGAGTAAAAAGCTTTGCAAAAACATCCATAACAACAAAAATATTTCTAAGTTAGAAAAATAAAACAATGTTCCAGAACTAGAGGAAGAAGAAGTCAAACATTTTTAAATTTGTCTTTCCTGGAGGGCTTCCTTCATTTTTAATCTCTCACCTTTTATGCTCTGCACTTATCTTTTTTTAGTTTATTTTGCTGCTGCATTTTCACAGATAAGGTGGACTAACAATGTTGTTTATATGGTTGTATCGTTTATCAATAATTGTGATAAATTTCTTATCACGATAAGAATTCTGATATATTGTTATGACGATAAATTCCAATTAATGACGTTTAAATGCCCCCATTGTTATTATTAGTTTTAATATTTTCTCTGCTGTTTTTTCATTGAGTACCAATAAATTTGCAAATATGATTAAATACAGTTACTGTGTTTAGTTAGTGATACAAATCACACTTCTTAACGTGACAGGTGACCTAAAAAACGGATTACAAATTTTTTCAAGAGAAGTATTTATGTTTGTGGGGCTAGGATTATTGTACCGCTCAGTCACAGCCATACTTAAAGTTACCTACAAGATTAATATATAGTTCTTATTTTTACTTATTGTCACAGGAGTACAGAAAAGTACACAATGCCATGTGGTAAAACTGAACGTCCTTTTCTCACAACCCTAGTTGCTTGTAGCTTCGGTGATTGATGTAATTTTCCACAGACGAATGAGATGATGCCAGAGCCGGTCTGAGGCAAAGCAAGCTGAGCTTTGCGATGGTGACGGTGGTTGGAGTTCGTCTTGTACTTGGTGGGTTGGCGGTTCGAGCCCCTGTTGTCGTGTCCTTGGGGAAGATGCTTCACCTGCCCTGCCTTCTGGGGGGAGCCTAGTGCTGGTGTATGGCAGCCTCACTTCTGTCAGACTGCCCCAAGGCTCCTGCAGGTCATTCTTTTTTTTTATGCAGTTGTACAATTCACAACAAATGTCATCTCAAGATCCTGCTGCAATCCTGTGGCTTGAGACCTTCATCGTACAAATGGGAATGACTGATTTCATTAGAAAGCATCTTTGTTTGTCCAGAAAAGCGCCTTATAAGTCTAATGCCATTTTGTTTCATAAGCAGTCAGACCTTCAGGGGCTCCATGGAAATGATTACATGTTTACCAAGATTATTGATCTAGAGTTTTAACATTTGTTTATTGAGAATGAGAATCATTTTAAATGTAATTTTACAGTTTCAGCAGAGATAAATTAAGACTTTTAATTGGATAACATTTATATATATAAGATTTAATGGGCAAGTTTACTTTGTAAAAGTGCAAATAATTATATTTATAGTTTGATTGTTGGGTTACCATGCCTACAATCTGATACTATAAGTTTAAATTTTGTGTTTCAGCAGGATTTCTTCACTTTTCAACAAAATTGCTGTCTTCGATTTCCTTTACGCTCGGCCAACTACACAAGGCCCCAGATTCTCAACAGGAAGTGGGGCCCCCAAATCATTTTCTACTCTAGGCCCCATACTGCCTTGGACCGGACCTGCATGATGAGCTGTAGTAGTTGCACTGTGCATTTCTCTTCTGGATGCAAGAGACAAACAGGGTGATTTCATTTTTGTGGCACTAGTGGGGGCAAGGCTTTTTATGATGATTGAACTTATAATAAGTGCCATGGAGACCGTTTGTTTTCATAGGCCGGGCTTTATGGGAGGAGTATTTTTCCCCACGTTTTCTGAGTCTTTGTTCTGAGTTCTGGCTAATTGGAGCAGAGGAGAGATAGAGAAGACAAGTGTTATGGCACAGCTTGAGACAGTCCTCAAAACAGGAGCTTCCTGCGTTGCAACAGAGCGAGCGCGAAAGCTTTTCCATGGGCTGAACCACTGGCCCACCGACCACTATATGCTGTGTGATAATGGTAAAGATGATGATAAACAGAATTCGTTGCTTCTTTTTTAGATGACTGCATGGCGCTGCAGTCATTCCCCCACAAACACAAATCCTGCTCTTGAAAAACATCCATATCTAAAAGGCTTCTTCAGGCCCGCAGCTACATGAAGAAGAATGATTTGTATCACTTAGCTGAACACTTTATAAGTGCATTAAATCATATTTTCAAATTTGTTTACATTTATTGATGCTTTCATTGAACAAACTGTGGAGAAAATAATAAATATCACAGTTCCGACAAGTTTTTTTTTGGCTTTTAAACATCATTAATTGGAATTTATAGCAATGACAATAAATCTAAATAATTTTCATGATAAGAATTGTATTTCAATAAATGATACAATATGATGAATGCCAAATTTTCCTTGATCCTCTGTTTTAAAATCTATATTCATCCATAAAAGCACCTTACATACAGGTCATAAATGCCATAGAAATATGAAAGCCTATCAAATATGGAGTCTTTACAGTGTTATTTTGCACATATTGATACTGTGATGCTGCGTCAGGATACAGTTCAGCTGTAATCTGTGTGAAGATTTCTAAAGGAAATCAAGCAGAGTGTATGTGTATGTTCTTCCTCTTGTCTTTCCTGAGTTGAAGAAGCCTGGACTGAGCTATTTAGGTAAAACATACTCACTGTTTGAAATCTTCTTATCTAAACTCTTAGAAAAAAAACAGAAACAAATAATCCTTTTTTTCAAAGTAAAAAGCTCGTCTTTATGCTTTTCTGTCTCTTGACGCTGGAGAGCCCTCAAGCTCCTCAATTTCCCTCTGTTGTCTCACTCCTCTTTCCCCTCCCTTCTTTTTCACACAGTCCCGGTTTCCCACCTCGTTTTGCCACCCAGCCGCCTCTGCATACCCTTATCCATCCATCCTTCCCTCTCTGTCGGCGCTCCCTCCCTGCCTCCTCTCGTTTGATATCCCAGTCAGCCTTCTACCTCTGTGTTCTCTCACCTTGTTGCCGGCTATAGGGAGGGTGTAAATTGTGTTGCTTTAAATACCCGTGTCTTCCTCTGGCTTACAGCTTTGGTTGGAGATGAAGAAGTGGGATGTGAGGAAAGAATAAAAGGAGCTGGTGTTGAACTCGGCGTCTGCAAAGGATGGAGAGGTTGCGCCTTTTTATTTTTGCAGCTTGAGTGTTTAGCCAGACTTAACCATTTAAACTGCAGCTGAACTTCCTTCCACTCCTTTAATTCCTGCTGTTTGGGATCCTCAAATAACCAGAACAGCTGTATTTATATCCAGGGCTTACCGGGGTCAGATTCTAGTGGCGAGCAACTCTTTTAAGATTTCTGTGAACTATTTTGCTACATATGGGTTGGGTGCAACCCTTTGCACTTATACTTCCTAAACTTTTTAACTTAAAAATCAGTGTCTAACTCAATCTTGTTAAATCCACCCATCTCATCTCATAGGTAATGGCTCAAGTCCATTTAAAATATTGTTCAGAGTTTGATAAATTATCCTAATGTGGTTTCATTCTACCCACATCGTGCTGCAGCTTAATTAAGCCAGAATTTATCTTTGATTAATTCTGACTGTTAGAGCTAACAAAGTTACCATCCTCATATGGTGACTAACTTCCAAATGATTTGTATGCATTAACAGACCTTCGGATTTAATATGCAGAGGGCCGTTTCATCATCATTAAATTGTTTCAGGTTTTATGAGTCCTTTGAGGAAGATTAACCTTTTATTTATTAGCGTACATTAATTGAAATAAAGTCAGTCTGACAGGCTGCAAGTCTGATCTTTGGGTGATGACTATAGCTGAAGTTGGTAAAAGTTGAATACTTTGTTTAATATGCTGCTGTTAAAGTATGAGATGCAGTCTTTGCTTTCAGATTTTTTGCTTCTTCAACTTTTAACCCATTTTCAGATCAAATAGACTTTAAAAATATTTTGAACTTTAACACTGTTTGAAACTACAAGCCCGAAATAAATTTGTAAAGGAATTTTCCTCTGCTTTTGACAAAAACATGTTTTTTTTTTCCTCTGAATTTTCACAAATATTTACTGAAAAAAAAGCATAAACTGTGATAAGTTCACATCCAAATTGAGAGAATATGTTGACAGGAGAACTCTTAGTCATGCAAACACACAAATCGAGCTTTTACAGTAAAGTGACAAAAATAAAAGCATTGTTTAAAAAATACTTTGAACCATTTGGTTCACAGATTATGTTGGAAACAACAAACTAGTGGAACGATGCGCACTGGTCAAATAAAGTCAAAATGTAGCGTTTTGGTTTCCATGGAAACAAATGCTGCATGTCCTGAATACACCAACCCCTTGGTGAATCATGGTGATGGCACCATCATGCTGTGGTGATATTTTTTTTATTCAGCAGATGCAGATGGTCAGAGTTGCTGGAAAGATTAATGGATGAAGAAATCTGTTGGCTGCAAAAGATTTGGAATGGCCCAGTCAAAGTCCAGACTTGAATTCAATTGAAAACTGCCTCCTGTGAATACCTAGAATCTGTGAATACTGGAGGCCTCATTTAAAAATGTTTATAACTACATTTTAATAGTTCAAATACCAAATATACCTTAAAATGTGTTAATACCCACATTTTTCCCCCAGATATTTCAGATATGACCCTCAAAATCTGTGATTGGGCAAATTCTTGAATACTGAACTGGGATTGGCTGAGGGTCCATTGTAATGTCCATAGATGCTTTCCATCCAGTCTGACTAATTTTGTCTTTTAATAAAAAGAAGAATGGGAGACAGTTTCAGTCTCTGGATGGGAAACGCTGGTGAGGACAAACTCTAAAAGATGTGAAGCTGCAACTGCAGGAATATGTGTTTTTTTTTTCTAAATGTCAACTCAAATGTTAGTGAATACCAATGCATACCACAAAGTTTGATTTCTGTTTGTAGAAAAAAGGTCAAGCGATGTATAATTTTCACTAGAATTCACTGAAGTTTGTGATTGCAATGTGAAAAAGTGTGGAAAAGTTCAAGGAATAATTTTGCAAGGCACTGTTGTAATATCAGAGCATAAGTTAAAAAAAAACACTATAACAAAAAAAATATGTAAATTTGATTTAATGATCTAAAGCTGAATGTCCTCTTATGATCATTAGAGCCATTTGGAGGATATTCCTCTCTAATGTGTCCTCTTGTTAAAGTGTCCCTAATGGCTGTTTTGGTTCAGACAAATGTCACACACAGGTTATTCTGAGAGAAACAGTCAGCAGCTACCAAAGGCGCAACATAAGTTTGGGCAATTTGTCGGAGCTCATTGTGGCTGGCTTGATGACTGATGCCTTGGGACAGCCAATTTGCTCAAAGTGTTCATGCCAAGTTGAGAAGCTCATGCGATCAGCCACAAGAATTAGACCAGGATGCTATTAAAGGAGACACTAATCCACAGGGCACTTGACCACAAATTCAGGCCACAGCCCTCACGCTGCTTCAATAAACTTACCACAAGGTCACAGCTGCATTAAAACGGCGGCGACTTCCTGACATGTGGGGCTCCTGGTGTCTAAGTCTTCTGAATCCTGCTGGCAAGCGGCAGCGATACCTGACGTTCTCACCTGTTATCACACTCAGTCCTCACCGCCCAGAGCGACGCTAAAGTTTTTTTACTCTTCTAATAATTGATGTGTTCTGATGCTGAACTCATCTTCCATCTTTAAAAGATAGCCAAAGTTCCTGCAGGCATCTCCCTGCTCATGTTCTGCAAATGTGTGTTTTTGATGCTACATGCACTCGGGTTTTCTCACCTCCTCTTCTGCATCCGCACTTCATGAGCCCCTCCCCATCCTCTTTCATGTCTTGATGGGAGTTCTGCCCAAGCACATTTAAGCAGATGTTCATCCTCTGAAAAAAAAAAAAAAAATTCAATTCCACCAGCCGTGCACGGATGTGATAACACCCCACGCTCCATATAAACCTGTCTCCCGCTTGACAATTTGGTTCCAATTAAACTATTTATACACGCTGTATTTAAGGGGTGAGAAGACCGCTCGAGGCGTATCCTCTTATGAGATGCTCCCTCTTTTGACTTGGTCTTTTTTCTTCACTCATGCTATTATTTTTTTGTTTTGCCCGAGCACCATTGCAATTTGAAGTGCGTAACGTGTGCGAGTACGGACGGCTGCACTCAAGGCCTCAATACCTCAACTTGGGAAAAGGTGCATCAGTGACTGTGTTCGTCATTACTCACTATAAATGGGAGCCTGCATATTTTACTAACATCTTTTGCTCTGATTCACAAAATCATTTGCCACGCTCGCTAAACGCAGTGTAGAATTAGCCTGTACCATCAACCGTTATCAAGGGAGCACTGTTAAATACCATAATTTAAGCCTATTTGAATACTGTTACACACCCCAATGGTTCACTCATCAGTAGTTTTCCCGTTTCAGCTCCAGCCCTCAGAATCCCTTCATTATGAGGGGGTCATTTGTATTCTCAATCTTGTCTCCTCCGACCTGCTAATTTCCATAGCGTTTGAGCCCGTTGTGCAGCTCTGATGCTTATGCACGCCTTTAGAAAACTTGAAGCAGATATCAATGAAAAGGGATAAAAATACAGCAGCAGTATGAGTCGGCTCTGTCGTTGTTTGTTTGACATGAGGAGAGGTAATGTCCGCCACAGTCTTTCCATCTTTGAAAGTCCCTCGGGTCGTGCAGGTTCTGGGCACCACTGACTCATTGCTCCTACATTGGCCTCGCAGACATACAACCAGATAACCATTTGTCAGCTTTTTTTGTCCCTCTGACAAGATGTCAGTGTGCGCACACATTGTGTCTGTGCTCTCAGAAAGACAGATAGAGATGTATAGATAATCTGACAAGCAGAGAAAGACATGGGCGGTGGGAGACGTAGACAAAGAAAAGGGAGGGAGGCGAGTAACGCGGTTTGAGGGTTTATCTGATTTGGGTGGCGCTGCGTGATGCTGGTTTTGATTGTGTTTACGTAGAAGTTCACTGTTGCATCTCGCCTTACTGTCTTTTGTGACATTTCTCTTCCTTTCTGCTTTTACCTAGATGAAGACCCGCTGCAGCCCATGACCTCGGATGAGACGGTGTCCGTTGGCGGCATGGTGACGTTGACCTGCCGAGTGGCAGAGACTGACAACTCCTCGCTGCAGTGGTCCAACACCGCGCAGCAGACTCTGTACTTCGGAGAGAAGAGAGGTGAGAGACACTTTGTTCAGCTAAAGAAAGTTTAAAGAGAAACATCTTGAATGCAGTGACAACAACAGGCGATCACTGCTAACTGCATTTTAGCAGCCAACGTTTGCTTTGACTTTGATTTATCCAACATGACTAAGAAAAACAGGTTTTCGCCTAACACAATGAGGTCGATCTGTTCATCATTACATCACTACAACAGATTTGTGCTGCCTCTTGTGTCTCAAACAAATGGCTACCTTTGTTTTAGCAGCAGCAATCACGTAATGTAACAAGCCAGATGGATTGTTACTACAGAGGACCAGCTGGGAAGATGATGCTCAGAAGTTGTTTGAGAATGCTTAGCGCTTTCAAAATGAAATTGACTGTTTATTGGATGGATAAATGTGTCCTTCACTTCTTACCGTGGGGAAACATCCGTCAGTCATGGATCCAGTTGGAAAGCAAGTTTTGAGAAAGAGGAATAAATAAATGTATTATTTTATGGATACTCTCTAGTTCATGTAGAAGTCAAATTTTATTACAGGTCTGGATGAGCCTGGTAAAATATTTGCATTTAAAGACCTTACTTCCTAAATTCCTAAGAATAAGTTGCTCCAGTCAAAGTAATTCCTCTAATTTTATAAAATTATTCATTCGTCTGTCCAAAAATTCATACTTCTACAGTACAGATTTGCATTTCTGTCCTTTCAACCAAAGGACAGTGGAATGTGAGTGTAAAATATCTTCCTATTATCTGCTACACTTCATATCTGCTGATAACTGTCACTATTGAAAGCTGATTGGAGAGAAACTTCTGTATTTTAGCTCCAAAACATAACATTGGTTGGAATGTGGAAGCTATGACGTTGCTAAAATATGATTAGAGAAACACATTTTTGCACTTAGAAAGATGATTTTCTTTTTTTCACTTAAAGATGCCTCTAAATCACGGCCTGAAATGTAAATGTAAATCTCCTTTTTGTGAACACTGGATGTGTTTGGGCTTGTTTTTAAAGTTGCGACTGATGTAAGACGCATGAAGCAGCGACTCTGCTAATCTAAAACATTGCAAAGTAAAAGAAAACATCACACTCTTGTGCTACTTCTGTACAAATCTAATTTTCACCCAACGACTTGCAATTAAGACGCTTGTTTCTGCACTGATGTTGAACAAGGCACCAACAATCACTTTGAACATAAAGGGGTCAGAAGCTTTGTTGATGCAAAAAAACAAAAATAAAAATAAAAAAACTTTTCAAACAAAGACCTTGGGCAGCCGAGAAAGCAAACAGGACGGTTTTGTATTATTGCTGGAGAGCCAAAAGCGCTCGATAAAGGCAACAAAAGAAAGCACAAGACACAGAAAAACAAGGAGTCTGATGAATTAAAGTGCATCAATGTGTCCAATTATAAGAGCCGTGCCTAAAGATTAACTGTCTCAGCTCTATGATAAAACGCTGTGTGCAAGCTGGGCGCTTAAAAAGGAGGTGATCTGTTTATGGGCTCCTTTATTTGACACGGGAGCAGTATTGATAGCAAAACAAACAAAAAGACTGAAAAAATTTGAATAAAAGTCTTGCATTGCTCTGCTTCACACAACAGACTCAGTAAGTTTGAATGAAACGAGGAGAGAGCTTCACAGATGGATGGAAGATGTGTTTGGATTGTTGGTGAATTAGAAATAGAGAACATGGTGGAGATAGGAAGACTTTCTCTTGCTCTAATTTAGCACTTCACAAAAGAAGCCAAACAATCACAGGGACAAAGTTGAGAATAGTTGGGATGGATCTGACTGCAGACTGAGGAAGTTTTCCCCACAGTGCCAACACTGTTGCAACAGACAATTTGGAAAACAGAGAGAAAATGTGAGTGTGTGTGTGTGTGTGTATGTGTGTGTGTGTGCGCTGGGGTGTGGGGCCAAGTTGAAGGACCAGCAAGTTGTTACTCCTTCTGCAAAACGAAAGAGGAACTCTTCTCACTCTGATGCAAAACTTCAAGTTGGTTTCCTGCTTTGAGGTGAATTGAGAGGAGGATTTGAGGAGAAGGTGGACATCAGGGAAATGAACACAAGAAAGAGGAAAGAGGGATGTCCCTTCCAAACAGCCTCGTCCTGCTGCAGCACATCAACTTACAGCATTTTCTGTACTCTGAGAAATAGAGCTGAGAAAAACGAGAAGGGGAAGCAGCAACAAAAGAACAAAAAAGTTTCCTGTAGTAAAAACTTTTCGCCAGGGCCGTTCTGCTTGTTTTGAGTTTCAAACTTCACCATCTTCTCCACTTGGCCAAAGACTCGTGCTTGGTGGCAAACTGAATATATGTATATATATATATTTTAAAGATGTGAAAAGTCCAGGAGAATCAGACACATCAAAGAGGCTTAAATAAAAAGATTTTCAGCTCCAAAAACCTAAGTCATGATGGAGTAACAAGTGGAACTGAACATTCCTCTTTGCTCCACTTTCGGAAATGATAAATTGAGATGAAGCAGCGAGTCATCGCCGCTGGCCCGAGCAGTGGAGTCCAGACACCTTGTCTCATAGCTGAGACAGCAGGACACAGAGGAGGCAAGAGTATAAAGGATACACCAGAGCTGGAATGAAAAGGAAAGATAATAAAAGACTTGATTGAAGAGGGGCTGAAGAAGAGAAGGAGATGGGAAATGGGAAAAATCAGAACTCCTTGCTGTCTCGTTCCAGCACAGCCCAGCGTGCGCCGGGCTTTGGAGCGGAGGGGAAGTAATAAGTGGACGAACAGTGTGTGGAGAGATAGCAGAACAAAATGATGAGGGGAACTTCTTCACAGTGACGCTCTAGTAAAGGAACTAAGAAACGAGTAATCATGAACTGAAGGAGGGTTGATCATTTTATCATAACAAGTAGCTGGATTAAAAAAAAAAAACTTAAAATAATCTTCATGTGAATATTAACCAGGCTATGTCATTAAACTGAGCTTAACAAGAGAACAAAGGGAAAAAAAAGAAGGAGCATCTAAAAACCGGGAAGATATTAAAGAGAAGAAGGGGAAGAAAAAGACCTTGGATTTATCTGATAATAAAAACGCACTATTCCCTCAAATGATGTGAAATATGATGAAATATCTTCACCCGTGCCGTGATATATGAAATGTTGATCTTGCTGGCATAATCACAGGGCCACATCGATTCAATCTAGTTCTCGGCGGCGGGGCAAAGCCCCCACGACTTTTATCAGCCAAACAAAGCCTTTGATATCAGTTGAATTTAACCCTGCTTTTCACCAGACGAGAGGTGGCTCAGAGAGAGAGAGAGGAGGGAACAGTATGTGGCCACTTTTAAGGGATCTTTTTAAAAAAAGCTACATGTGAGTGATTAAAAAGACAAAAAATAGTTAAAAGAACAAAGCAGAGGAAAGCAGACTGGTTCCAGTGGAGCAGAGCTAATGAGAGTTCTGCAACTATAACGGAGATAAAGATGAAGCAAAACAGGAAATTAATTGTTAAGGGACATAAAGCCCAGCTGAGTTTATTAAAGCAGATGCAATGACCAAAAAAAGAAAGCTTCTTTTTTTAATAGATACTG
Organism: Poecilia latipinna; assembly: GCF_001443285.1. Taxonomy (NCBI): domain Eukaryota; kingdom Metazoa; phylum Chordata; class Actinopteri; order Cyprinodontiformes; family Poeciliidae; genus Poecilia; species Poecilia latipinna. The sequence goes on along the minus strand of NW_015114014.1, from coordinate 216,603 downwards.
TCTTGTATTAATGCGAGCATGAAGGTTTTGTGTGAGGAAAGTGTCGCTCCTTGGCAGAAATGAATGATATGATAACTGTCGCCGGTGCAGGATGGCTTAATACACTTTAAGGCCTTAATTCTGGATAATTTATTTTAAGACCCTTTTAAGGACCTGCGGATACCCTGGAGGAAACAAGTGTAAGTGGATAGATGGGTAGATGAGATCAGAAAAACAGACCTGCTAATAGAGGAGATTAGACAGCTGGGAAAGCATGAAAACAGATGGGTTCCTGCATTAATACTGCAGGACCAAAAACACAAGAGACATCGAGACAAAGAGATGGACACGAGGCGAGAGAAAACAGGTGGAGAAGCCAGAGCTAAAAGAGAAAGTCTGCTGCAGGAAAGGCGAAAGCACAAGACCTCACCGTTCACTTGTTCTTTCTTTTTTTTTTTTTTTTTGTTACATTTCAATGCTTGATCATCTAATTAATTTTACTATCAGATAAATATAATACAAAATTCAGTTTTAAAATGATGATTTCAGTTATTGCTGAAGAAAAAAGATCTATCCAAACAACCATAGCTGTATGAGATAAAGCAGTTACCTCCTTTGATTAACCAGATTTTTAGAAAGCTGAGTTCAGTTCCCCACCTAAATATTATCACTGTCAGACCCATAAAGTTAAGAAATCATGTAAATTGCTCCTATCTGAGAGCTTAAGATGGGCTGAAAGATCTAAAAGGAATCTGCACGTCATTAAGATAAAATAAAATGAGATAAGATCAGATGAGATATACTTTATTGTCCAGTGAAGCTCACTTCTGAGCTTCACTTCTGTTTGGTAAAACCCCTTGGTAAAACTAATATTACCAAGGGGATATTAGTTTTGCAAGATAAAAGCGTAAATGTACAATACAGTTCATAGGAATACAATTTGGACAGATTACAATGATTTTTATACACCAATTAAAGAATCAATAACTTCAAAAATATCTACACCAGAAAATCACTAACATCTATCAGAGTTGAAAAGATGACAGGGTCATTTTAAGGCTGTTGAACTCTCACCAAACCACGGTGAGCCATCATCTGTGCAGGAAACAAAATATTTAACTGTTATTATTATGCATTATGCCTCGAGTGCATCGACCCCTCAATCAAGAGGTGAGCAACAACTAACGCACTGAACCCATCGCTTCCCTCAGTTAAGATCAGAGTTCATGACTCAAAAGTAGAGCAAAAGTAAAAGTAAATCAGCATCCATGGAAGAGTCCCAGAGTAAAAAATAAAAACATACCTGACCAAAATTAACACAAAAGTCTGAGTCACGTTTACCTAAAAATACTTTGATGCTTTTTAGGAAAATAGTCGATGCACTGATGAGTCAAATGTAGAACATTTTGTGTCCCATTACATCCGGTGTAAAGGTAACACAGCATTTCAGGAAGAAATGGATGTTTGAGACCTGAACATGTTCCTGTGATGGATGAAACCGTGAAATCTGTTCTTTACCAGACAAATCTTGAAGAAGAATGTTGTCTTGTGAGAGGACAGTGATCCAAAGCACAAAAACAAGTTCGCTATACTGAATGACTCAAAAAGAAAAAAAACTGCAGGATTTGAAATCACCTAGTCAAAGTCTGAACCTGAATCTGAATGAGATGCTGTAGCATGGCCTCAGGCAGGCGGTTTGCTTTCAAAGACTCTCCAATGTAGCTGAATTAAGATTGGTCAAAGAAGTGTCAGAATTCTTCCAAATAAGAAAGAAAAATTGATTTCCACTTATTGCAAAAAACTTATTGGCAGTTATTCCTGCTAAAGGACGATTCTTTTGAAAACTGCTTTTTGTTTTTACTCAGATTATGTTTTTCAGAATTATGACATTTATTTCATTGTCCAAAAAAAAAAAAAACCTGAAGGAATCTGTCAGAGGGAACATTTTTCACAGTCCTGTGCATCTTGAACATCTGTCAAAGATTCCTCTTTCTAGTGCAAATTTTAAAAATAGCTTACGAGGCTACTAAATATAATGCCTCTCGTCTGTCCATCTGTAGGCACTCGAGCTTCCTGGAAAATTTCCTGAGATTTGCAGAATCGAACAAAAATATCTTAACTGAAACTGAACAAGTTTATTTTTAACGTTGCATCACACTTTATTCCTCATTTTAAATTTTGTCCTCTTGTGTTGTTTTCCTATAAGCAGAATAGAAAATATAAACTTATAAGAGGTTCCCATTTTTTCAAAGTGCAACACAATAAGCCTGCTCTCATCTATTAAAAGATGGTTATTTCCTATGACATTCCTTTACTTACTGTGGGTCTCAACCAGGACTTCGGAGCTCAGTGAGTAAGGAAGAAGGACTTTATAAAACGACAACCGTCTGAAAAAATGACAAAACCACAGAAAGATTTAATTTCAACCCCCTTTAATGGACTATCTGTAACTATAACAAATGGGACCACATATTTACTTGTTAGCCAACGATTAACTTTCAGCCAGACAAATAAGAATTAATGGGAATATTAGTTTTGTTTAACTGAAATAAAAAGGCTTTAGAGAAACACAATTTTTCAGATGCAGGTTAAAAATCAAGGCTTACAGCGTGTTAAAAATGTGCCTAGATGTTACAAATGAGTAACAGTCTGAAGATAAAAAAAGACAAAAATAACTTACAGAACAAGGTGCACTGAAGAACAGAAAATCCATCCAGTAACAGGAATTTAAAAGAAAGTTGCTGAACAAAAGGACATGTTGAAACTTAATGGACAACAATCAAGGTAAATGGTGCCAAAATTACCTCAGATCCCCGAATATCAGTCACATTTCGTTTTTTGATCAGGCCAATTGTTCTGCTCAGAAACTAAGCTAACTGCAGCTAGCAAGGTGAGCTAACGCACATGTTTCTGAGCATTTTGTACAACGTACGTTACTGATAAAAGGACATAAAAACAATTCATGAAATCAGCCGTTGTCTACAGCTGTCTCTTCTGTTTCCATGCAGAATCGCCATGATCCATTTAAATGTCATTCCTTTAGAAACACATCTGGTGCTTCAAACTTACTTAGCTTCAATGGTAAATATTAGTAAGTTCACCGACAGCAAAGCTGATTTAATAGAGCTGGTCATTCAACTTCTGTCTGCAACACAGGTTGGGTTTTATGTCATTCCAATATCTAATTTCTCTCATGAAATACAGCATAAAATCTATCAGAAAGCAAAGCTGGCAGCGGAGGGTTTTTTGCAGAGTTAGCAGGGGCTCTGCAAAGAGAACGTTTCTACAATTCAGCAGGAAGGAATGTTAAATGTCCTTTTATCAGTGAAAAGGGAAAAAATGGGAACTAAAATGATTAGGAAGTCACCAAAGGCAATGAACATGATACAATCTGTACCACTTTGAGATAGTAAGACAAAACATAACCTCTAATCTCACTCTAATTTTCCTTTATTCTCCAATTTAAGTTGGAAATGATTCCATCTTCTCCACTGTTTCTCTACTGTACTAAAACTTTTCCCTTTAATAATTTTTTCTATAAATTAAATCTTTTCATAAAGTTTGAAGAGACAAATTTGAACTGAAATCCCTCCAAATCTAGATTGCAGACAATAAACTGAACCCTGTAAAGCATTTTCACGTTTTTTTTTAAACAAATTACCCCACCAGAAGAAAGCGAGCACTTACTCTTAGTCAATCTATGATTTTATTTATTTGTCATACGGTTTCTCTCCTTTCCATAAAAGCATATCAGCAGACATCAGACAGGCTATCATATGCTTTGGAGCAATTTACCAAGGTAATGGCTCTCTGGTGATTCACAAACCAGACGGGGAAAGACTCTTTCCTGCCTGGAGGGAGGATGAAGTGGGCAGGTTTCAGCCATATTGATGACTGCGATTGTAGCTTATTCATTTCATTTCAGCTAATCCTAACCGTTTTTACAGTTTTTCACAGGTAAGCCATGCTAAAGAGCGGCAAATCTTCTGCTACACCGCAAGAAACCAGACAAACGAATGACAGAGAAAGATGCTTCTTTTAAAATGTGGAGCATGAGCTTTTTTTTTTTTTTTTTGACATTTCTGAAAAACTATTGATCCACATCACATCAGTCAAAGTTTTCCCGACGTCTCGGAGAAAGCTCTCTGCAGAGTGCATTAACAACAACCGTAACGGGACTGAAAGGCTGCCGCTGAGACTTTTCAAATCTACCAGCACTTGAAAGATGGCTTTTCAACTGTTTCTGTTTGAATTTTCGAGACTTTCATTTTTCCATGTGTCCTCAAAATAATCTTGTGGAACATGAGTGCGGAAAAATGGAGGAGGAGAAAGGCACAAAGAGAATCCAAAGTGGAAAATAAAAAATGAAATTGCTTTTTTTTTTGTTTTGTTTTAGGTTATTGAAATAAACATAAAAAAAATCCTGGTGTGATTTAAAGTAGTAATTTTGCGTCTTCCCTGCAGAAATACACATAAAACCAACTCCAGTGAGGCAGACAAGAGCTCTGTTGTAGTTTAATATTTTTCTTAAAAGAAGGAAGGTGCAGATTTCTCCTTTTTTTTTTCCTGAGTTTGACATTTTGGCACTCCTGACCTTTCACAGGTTGTTCAGAAACACTGGACCGTAAAACTACAGAAAAAGAACTGCAACAGAGTTATGACTGTGAAATTTTTTCTCCCTTTATCTTCTTTTTTGACACCACAATGAGAGTGCCCTTCTCAATGTTTCTAATTTATTCACACACCTAAACTAACACAAGCAGACCTCAACAAGAACTAAAGTATTGCATATTTTCTCTCTGAAAGTCATGAATGCAGTGATGAGCTAGAATTTCATTCATAACAAATTTAGGAAAAAAAATGTTTTCAATCTGCTTGCTTAAGTTTATTAGCAGAAGTGAGGATGAAAGCGGAATAGGTATAAAATCCACAAGGAGCTAGGTATATTTGGGTAATATAGTTAGCTTTTTGTACATTGCTAAGAGGTGTTTGTGTTGCCAGAGCTCGTGGGAGTGTGCTGCTGACTCAAACAGGCCTCAAAGAAAATTAATTTTCTCCTCTTTCACTGGCCTGAAAAATGACTGTTTCATTTTTTCTGTGGCTTAGTAAAGGGAACGTGCAAATATCCCTGAAACGCTCAAAGTCTGTTGAAATGAATACACTGTGAAAACATTGAAGTAGAGTTTCAGGTAATTTAAATCATGTGATAAACAGAAATCTACTTTTTTTTTTTTTTTTTTTTTGCCTAACCTGCCTCAGCCAAGATTCTGATTTTTTTGTTAGAAAGTTCTTTTATGGATCATATTTTGGCCCAGCTTTGTGAGTCAGACATCACTTTATTAAGAAACCATATGGGAATTCTTCCAGAGAAACAAAAAGCTAATTAATTTTTTGGGACTTATTTGTGTCTCAGCAGCACACACTCATAATATCACACTGCAGCCTTTACTTTTATCCAAACTGATCATGAATCCATGTTAGGAATAAATCTGGGATGCATGTAATGCAGCTTTTTATCTTGTCAAGGATGTTGGCTTATCTAATAACACAGTTATGTGGGCCAAAACATGAAGAAATGAAGCAGGTTTTGTGGAAGTAGGCCAGGCACAGTGGCCAATGTGACTAAAGGAGTTCTATCATCCAGGAAAAGCTTCTAGTTTTAGATGTGAATGGATGGATAGATGGACGGTTACCAGGCATACTTGAGTGATATACTTACTATCAATGCTATATAGATGGTAAATGAACTCTCCCATCAATCAAAAATATTAACAGCTGAATTTATCAGATAATAGCTTCTGTCAATCGTTCAAAGCTTGCAGCAGTGAGGTCTGCAAAGTGTCAAATTAGGTAATGCTACAGTTTAACAGGTCATAATGAAAAGTATAGGGTGAGCCATGTGGACTTAGAATTTTATTGCAATATTTATTGGTACTATTATGATAAAGATAAAGATTATAATAGAACAAAGCAATTTATTACTGACTGTTTTCTGTATCTGTATGGCTGTGACTGCATGGCGCAGCATTCATAGAGCCACAAACACAAATTTTGTTCTTGAAAAACTTTCTTGTCTAAAACAAGTTTCTTCAAGACGCCACTTAACTTAAGGAAGTGTGATTTATATCTGCACACAGTAACTGCATTTAATCACACTTTTAAATTCTCTCAGATTTATTGACACTCTCGTGGAACAAACAATGGAGAAAATGTCATAAACAACATTTCTGATCATACTGTCAGTTTTTATTTGATTTTACTTACCATCAATAACTGAAATTTATCATAACAGTAAATCAAAGTTCTTATCAGGAATGGCTGGAAATCATATTATGTGTTCCACAATATCAGATGCAGAGAAAGTTTTTACTTAAAGTAAAATAAACTTTAACTGGATCTACACAAGACTTAACAGGTCAGTTATTCCTGAAGTTGTTGAGAACCAAACAAGTCAGGGTCACAGGAGATGAAAAAAAAAAAGTGGATAAAATCACTGCTTGTTTATGTTGCTGCTATTCTCTTGTTTAAATGAGTTTTAACAAAGTTTGTACCCTTCAGTCAGTGATAGTTGTGGTTTATTTTGTGTGAGGGAGTCCTTGGGGAACATCGCCATTCAAATATGCTGACTTGTAGTTACTTTCATCTTCTGCTTTCGGGATCAGATTTTGGATTGAACATGTGGGTGGATTCCTTCAGCGCTGCACCTCAACCTCACGTAGAGGAGAGGAGTGTTGAGGAGGAGCAGCTGCTGGAGTCGAAGCAGAGGGGACCGATTTGCATTTTCAAAGATTTTGTGCATAATAATCGAGGCAGGAGATTTTAATGAAAAAAAAAAGGATAATCTTTTTGTAGGGGTTTAATCAGTGCTTAGAGATACATTTATATAAGTCGGTAAAAGTTTCTCCCTTAGGTGAAACCATTATATATATATATTTATAGAGAACCGAGACCCTGTGCACGCTTATAAAGCAAATATAAATTGCTTAATGTTACAAACTGATGGTTTCACAGAACATTACAGGGAAGCTCCTTAAAAATAAATGAAGGAAGGAAAAAAGAAAAAAAAAGTCCTTTTTATTCTAGTAGAAAACTTACACTGAAATATTGTTAAAATCCAACCTTAAATGTCATCACATTCAGCGAATGGAAAATCTCACATGAAGAAATTATTGCTTTTAACAAAATCACTGGTGCCTTCATGAGCTTACCTAATTTAGCCATTAAATAGGCATTAGTTCCAGCATTGTGGGCAGCATGATCTCAATGCTTTGCTCCAGTCTTTCTTTGGCCGTATTGGGAGCTCCTTTGGTAAATCATTTTCACAAGATTGGAACACGAAGACAGAGTGATCTTTGACCTTTCCTCCTTTCACAATCTCTGTAGATCATCCAATATCCCAGAGCTTCTCTTTATAAGCCCTTCTCATGAGCTGACCTCACAGCTTTTCTATAGGCCTGGTTACTGAGACAGGTTGATGTTTTTTTTTATTGTCTGGTGAGCAGCTGTGCTGATTTTGGCCAAATGGTTTGGATCAATATCTTGCTGAAAGACTCAGTGATGACCCATTTCCAGTTGCTGGCAGAGAACTCCATTTAATTGAAATGACCTCGTGAAGAGTTCAAAATCTTCACTCGGAGATCTCTGGTGCTGAGGAACTGGCCCACAGCATCTCAGATCCTCCACCTTACTTGGCAGTGGCAATAAGATGCTTTTCAACATATTCAGCCTTTGGAGTGTTTTTATGGAAAAACTCAGTGTTATCATCTGACCAGAACACAATATGCCAGGTAAAGTTTAGCAAAATCCATGTTTACGTGTTTGATGGTGGGAGAGAAAATACTTTTTCTGGGCTTGGATCCCAACTAGTAGGTTTACATAATATCTAACGGTTATAATAGGTGACCCAAAATTATTCTTAGAGTGCATTGAGGCAAAATAAACTGAGGTTGTCAAACATTGTTTTCATTCTCACATAATCACATGTTTTAAAACATATTATTTCTCTGAATTTGATACACTTCTCTCAAATTTAAACATGCAGGAATTTTCTTGTAACTATTTGCTGACCTGAATAGACCAACATCTGCTTTCCTGAAATGGTATGTTCTCTTATCTTTACCATTTTGAAGAGTAGCTTGTGGAAATAAGCCTGTGTCACAACGTAGGACTTATCAGTATGGCCTATACTTACGCCATTCATTTTGTTAAAACACGTTTTTCTTAACTTTGCTTCTTTGTTCTCTTACACTGCAAAACCACAAAATCTTACTAAGTTGTTTTGGTTTAGTTTCTAGTGAAAATATCTTTGTACACTTGAAATAAGACACAACTAACTTACACATAACCTCTACGCAAAACATAGGAGCCATGATATTGATGAAAAAGTACCAGTTCCACTGGCAGATTATTTCATAACAAGATGATTTTTTCCATATATCTGCCAGTGGAATTTTCTGTTTTTGTGGTGTAATGAATGTATGAATATAATCAGATTAAAGGTTTTATTTATCAATTTCTTCAGCATGAGAGGCATCTAGTGCCAAAACAGAATCAACTTATGCCAAGACTTTTTACATCTTTACCAGTATGATAACTGTAAAGGAGGCTGTATGTGAAAAAATAAAACTTTATGGATTAAAATCACACACTGTCTTGAAGTTCTGCAAACTTTTTTTCTAAGTCAGAGAATTAAGGAAACATGTTTGATGAACCACTTTTACACAATAACCTGTGCAAAGTCTCATAAATTCACAGAGAGAATCTGACTCTCTCTCTCTCTGTGTGTGTGTGTGTGTGTGTGTGTGTGTGTGTGTGTGTGTGTGTGTGTGTGTGTGTGCTGTCTGATAGCAGACAGTGAACTAAACTACTAAATGAAATCCTAAAAACTCTGCTCACCCTCGTGTAATTAGCACAAATGCCTTGAGGGCAGGTTATTATGAACTGCTGAGGGTAACAATAAATTTTTCACAGAAACTGAGGTCGGGAATTCATGTAACTTCTGGCTTTTGGCTTTAAACTCACCTCTTGCAAAAGCGAGGATGTGCTCCATCAGGGGATTCATCTTTTTTAAACATAAAATAATTAAAGGATGTGAACACACCTCTCTAGCTATCAAAGGCAGTCAGATAAAAACACTGCAGGACATAAAGGGACATCAGTTGGAAAAAAAAAAAGAGAAAAATCTCCCTCTGCTCTGCGTGAGTCTGATCTTAATTGAACAGTGAGGGACGTGTCGGTGTAAAGACGTCCAAAACCAGCGGGATAAAACTAACGTATAGTGATTATTTCCTCCTGTGTTTATGCTTTCAAATAAAAGTGAAGAAAGATAAATAGCAAACTGCAGCTCAGATTAAGACTAGTATTAGGTCATGCTTGCTTTTGCTTTATTATTATTATTATTATTATTATTATTATTATTATTATTGTTATTATTATTATTAAATGAACCAACTAGCATCAAATATGCCTTCTGATAAGGGGAATACATTTTTAGGATAATCCCTAGTGGGAATTTTCCATTGCTGTTATACGCATTGAGGTGTGTCTTAGAATATTACAATATCAGTAGTTGTGTTTTAATTGACCATAAAATGGAATTACAAAAACAAATTTGCTTATTTGAATCATGTCAATTAAAAAAAAAAATGTTGTGATACGTTTCTATGTTAGAATTTTTTTTGGGCTGTTTCAACAAACTAGACAAAAATACTTGGTAAGATTTTGTGATTTTGCAGTGTGATGCATTAGCTGAAGCTAATCCATTTTGAAAGTTTCCAGTTCAACTCGTGGCTCAATTATTACATCTTAACCTCTTGGGGAGAGTTCAGTTCATCTTTCACCTTTTGCATTTCCCCCATTGATTTTTCATAATTTGTTTGGATGAAAAAATGTTTAAGGTTGGCTAAAAGACACAAATGATGTCAAAGAAGTGGTGGGAAAGAGGCCGAGGTGAATCTCACAGATTGGGAAGTGTGTTTACCAAGTGTTTTGCCGTTGGAGTGCTGATCCGGGTTCAATTTACGCCCTCAGATCAGCGAGTACAGTGTGACCAAGGGAAGCCTGCGGTCACTGAACCCCAATCAGCTGTCGGAAAGGCAGGACAATTAGGGAGCTGGAGAGAATATTCACAAGCAGATGGGAGGATGGAGGCGACATGTGTGGGAGCGAGAGAGAGAAAGAAGAAGAGAGGCGGTCTCTTTTTGGCAAGGGTGTCGGCTAAATGCTTGAAATGTAAAACAAAACTAGACAGAGCTGAGTGGTGAGGAGACGGAGTTTAAGGGAGTGAAGCGCAATCATCAAGGTGGGAATGTGGTGGAGGTGGGATCAATGCGGGCAACTGACAGAGAGAGGGAGAGGAGCAGGAGGGAGAGGTGTGATGCAGATTAAGGCTGAACCAGAGAGGGAGATGAAGAGATGCAGAAGCTGCGAGGGAAATGGAGACAGATATATAAAAATATTGGTCTGTAACTGATGTAGTTTGGTTCAGCATCACAGGTTTCCTGCCTGTTGTGCCAATAACACAAATTTGAATTTAAGAGAGTTCTTGGCAGACGGAAAACTGCATAAGGAGGCAGGAGGCAGATGAAACGCGGAATATGCACTCAGTATGTGTTGGGATAGAATCCCCCTCTCCCTGAATGTTTGAAGTTGAAAGAGCATGGGAAAGATCGAGGGAGGAGGAAGAGAAGTTGATGGAGGAAGAAGGAGTAAAAATAGCTGCTGTGACCAGATCAGCGGTTGGACATTTGGAGATTTTTGCGTTTCGGGTCGGAAAAGTTGACATACAACAGATGCAGGAAATAAGCAACACATGCTGTCAAGTAAATGTTCTACTTGACATGTAATAGACAGGCAAATGTTACATCTTCTCAGCTTAGAGATTGCATGATTGCATTTCCTAAAATAATTTAGAAACCTTATACAGTCAACATGTAGAAAGATCTTAAAGCTCCAGTGCATAAACTCTTGGCTTTCTCCAGTAAAAAAACATTTCAACACACAGATATTTGTACATATTTTTTCTTTTGAGTTTAATAAACATCAATTTAAATCAAAACTCTGCAGTCTGCCCTCTTTAGTACTGAAATGCCGAGTCTTTGTTCAATGTGGGGGTTAAATTTGTTGACTTTTTAAGAAAGTTTCTGCAAGTTTAAGTAACTTTAATCTAAAGACATTTTAAGATTTAAATTCAGGATTTACGTAAATTACAATAAATAAGTCATGCAAATAAACTAAGTAACTTACTTAAAATGTACTTGCCTAAAAAAAAAAACTTTCAGCAAATTAAATACAAGATTGTGAATTTAAGTGGATGATTTTTTCTGCTCCTTGCTTGTTTTACATAAGTTGCTCTGCTTTAACCTCTTCGTGTCGTTGTATTCTATTGGAATTTGATGGTGAGACCAAAACAACGTGGTGCATAATTATGTAGTGGAATGAAAGAAACATGGCTTTCCATTTTTTTTCAAAGTCATTCACCTGCTGGAGCTGGAAGTGTTTGGACAGCAGCTGGAGGTTTAAGCTCAACTTGACAGGGAATAACCCGGAGGAGGTCGAAATTCATTTAAATGTTAAATTACTCTGAAACAAATCCTCAGTGCATCAACGACGCAGAAGAAGAGATAACTTAGCTAATGACATCAGTGTGATCTTTGAGGTATCTTAGCTAGTGAATACATTACGTGTTTTATGCACTGAAGATCACTTGCTTCTTGGCATTTGCACCTTGGACGTCCTTGACCGTTGCTTTGAGTGGTTGACCCCAGGTGCTTACACTCATACACCTTCAATGCATTTTAACAATAACAACACTTTGTGTTTTCCAAAACAGAAACATTCCTAAGGCTAAACCAAAGGTTGTACTATATTTGTTACAATCCACAACCAGGCAGTTTTTCCTGCATGAGCCTAAAGCTAAATTCATGATTAATGCTTCCACTCACGTGCATTCTTGGCTTGATGCATGCTTCATTATCTTTATCTGTCCACCAGCCCCCTGTGGCAGACAGAGTGGCTTGCATAAGTGCACAAAATGTGCACACCGACTACGCATATGACAGGTTAAATCTCCCATTCAAAAAAGCAGCTTAGATGAGTTAGACAGAGCAGAAGAACAATAAGGATGCTTGATTTGAGGAGAGCTTCTGCAGGAGGATCTGTGAAACACTCAGAATGCCTCAGTGAAAGTGTAGAGAGATGTCAGGCCTATTTAAAGCCCCCACATGATAACTTTCACATCAGCTGACTCCATTACTGGGGAAGCTATTTGAAAACAGCTTGAACTTTCTCGCCGAAGCCTGATCGTTTCTTTAAAAATAACGTGGATACGATTAATTCAGGTGCACCAAACAGCAAGACGGACGATCAGAATGAACAATGTTGCCAGGAATTACCGACAGAGGAAGAATGACTTACTACTCAAGGTTAAATGTAAAAAAGATGGAGTCGCAGTAATTTCCTGTGAAATGCTCAACAGGAGGAGTAAACGCTGCAAGTCAATGACTCGATGCAACCTGCTGTGTTTCCTTAGATATAGAACCTTTTTAATCAATTTGAATAATAAACTGAACTCGACTGCACTGCTTCATAAGCAGATCATTTGGAAATTATGTATTATTGGGTTGAGATTACTGAAGTGCCTTGAGATGATGTTGTGAATTGGCACTATATAAATAAACTCAACTGAATTGAATTGCTCAGGCTTCTTCATTTAAATGCTTTTCTTCACATATTAATTGGATTCAGAGATTTTGTTTGTATCTCAGAGATGCTACAAGCTTTGGTTTAGAAGAAGAACAACATTATTTAATACCCTGCGAAGAAAAACAGTTGTGAAGTGCTGAAACAAAGAATTTGTTACTGCATGAGTCATAAATGAACTGCACCTGGATGCTTAGACCCATAAAAACTGTTAGCACCAATGCTGGAAAAGAGGCTGCAAAGACCAGACAGCTCCACTACAACACATTGTCCCTCTGAAACATTTAATTAGCACTTTATTTTTTTTTTCTGTTTGGTTTGCAGATGGATCCTAGTGTTGCAGTAGCCATGGCAATGAATGAATGTAGATAATTAAATATGCACACAAAAGGACAGTTTGTCACATATATTTTATATATTTTTCAAACAGTTTTTTTTTTTTTTTTTTTTTTTTTTTTTAACCCCGTTCCTTTGTGGCTCCCGTTTCTTCTTCAAGATATGCCTGCTCGGAGGTAAAACCTT
>NW_015114014.1:179266-200346 GCF_001443285.1 Poecilia latipinna | reverse complement strand
AAATGAAAAAAAAAAAAAGTCCACAAAAAAAGAGATTTTTTCCAAAATTTTTTTTATTTTTTTTAAAAATTTTTTTTTTTTTTTTTTTTTTTTTTTTAACCACGGTCCTTTGAGGTTGCCAGTTCTTCATCAAGTGAGACCTGATCAGAGGTCAAACCATTACAACCACAAACGTCAGTGTGTTTTACTGGATTTTTATATAATAGACCAACAAAAAAGAAGGACATTATGGTACAGGTTAAGGAAACTGATATTTTTTTTAAGTTTTTTTGCAATTAAAAAGCTGAAAGGGTGTGCTGTGATGGCACAGAGGTTAAGCACCACACACATATGGAAACCTTGGTCCTGGACGTGGCCGTCGCAGGTTTGATTCCTGGGCTGACGACCTTTGCCGCATGTCTTCCCCTTCTCTCGTTATCCACTTTCCTGTCAGTTTACTATCAAATAAAGGCCACTAGAGGCAATAAAATCTTTTAAAAAATCTCTGAAAAGTCAATATGTTGTAGGATCACATGTTTAGATTGAAATTTATTTATTTATTTTTTTCAAAAGTAGATCAGGCTCAGTTTGATTAGATTATCAATATTTACATCTGACAAATTATTCAACTGAAATTAAATAATTTCAGTTGAACTAGGCCTTTTATACATGAACTATCTTTCATGTTAGCTCTTGGTTTGTTTGGACTCTTGCGGTTTGTACCAGGTTTTCCTCCAGTGCTGAACTGCGTCTTGCTCCACCCATTCTTACACACAGGGAAATGTATTTCTCTGTAACTGCTGACACAGGACAACGTTGCCTCTGCCATGCTTCAGTATGGGGTTAATATGTTCAGGGTGATGTGCAGTGTCAGTTTTCTCACATGCAGACCAAGAAGATAAATTCTAATCTCACTGAACCAGGACCCCATTTTCCACGTTTCCTCTTACCTACATCTGAGATCCCAGCTCAGATATCTGGGGTTTGATGTCCTGCATGTTTCAGGTGTTTTCCTGACACACCTGACTTAAATGAATAGGTGATTACAGGCTTCTGCAGCTCTTTGTGGCTCTGGGGTTAATTCAGCCATTTAAATCAGTTGTGCTGGAGATGGATGTAAAATACACAGGACAGTGGGCTCTGAAGACAGACTGGAAACCACTGCTCTGTGAGTTGTGACACACTGTGACTCCCATAGTAATCCCATATTATGAAAAGTAGTTGTTTTTTTTTTCTCTGATGAAAGCATGCATTATTGAATGCTATAACTCAAAATAACAAAAAACTTGTTGGATTTTGGCTTTGTTTATGTTTTTGTTTTTAAATCGTTAATATATTTATGGTCGTTCTGCATGGAGTTTGCATGTTCTCCCTGTACATGGATGGGTTTTCTCCGGGTACTCCGGTTTCCTCCCACAATCTAAAAATATCACTGTCAGGTTAATTGGCCTCTCCAAATTCTCCCTAGGTGTGTGTGTGTGTGTGTGCATGGTTGTGTGTCTCTGTGTTGCCCTGCGACAGACTGGCGACCTGTCCAGGGTGACCCCGCCTCTCGCCCAGAACGTTCACTGGAGAGGCACCAGCAACCCTCCCAACCCCACTGAGGGATAAGGGTGTAAGAAAATGGATGGATGGATGGATGGATAGATAATATATTTATGCAATTGTGCATTGCATTGTATGTTTGCATGAATATCTAGTGTGTGTTGGATGTGGCAAGGTTTCACATCCAACCAAGACCAGCAGATAAACAGAACTCAGCAGCATTCCTCTGCCATGTACTCCCACACACATGTCCTGTCCATAAATCCTGTTTATACACGAGCTCAGAAATTCATTACATCCCTTCACCATTGAAATAAAAGCTAAACATCAGAGCGCGACCTATTGGCAGACTATTTACCTCACCCGCATCAGACTAAACAGCACCAGCGCACGTGTGCAATTTTCAGGGGCCTCCCGATCGATATGCCCCCGTAACTAGATATGATATCGTTCTTGAAAATCCATCACACCTGTAGGTGCAAGAGCCACGCATCGTTTATAATGAAAAGAGAAAGAGACGGGGGAAAGAAGAAAAAGAAGTGAAGGGGCCTAGGGTGTGAAAAGATTAGAAAAGGGTGAGATGTAAGTGAGGCAGATGAAGGAGAAGAAGTAGGAGGGGAAGAAAGAGGATTGAGCAGAGACGAGGGGAGGAGAATTAAGGAGACTGATAGCTGAGCACAAGGTCCAGCAGGCGGGGATATGTGTGCGACTGTATGCCTCACAAACCCACCCAAAGTGGGGAGCTCATGAAGACTAATGCTATGACCTTGCGTGGCGATAAGGCATGAAGATAAAGTAGTGTTGGATAAAATAACTGAAAATATACCATGAGGAACAAAGGTGTGTCTGTGAGTGCACAAGAGGGAGCAAACGGCAGCTGAACAGACTCATGAAGAGACAGAAAAAATATGAACAAACACAAATATAGCTCCTCCACCATAAGATATCAAATGGACCAGAATGGGAGAAAGACGGGTAGGAAGCAAAACGTTGCAGTGACAGTGCAGTTACAGGTCAATCATGTGTTTCCTCATATTACGTCATATCTCTGATTTACAAATAATCAGCAGAGCCGATTATGGAACATCAAGTCAAGTTAAAGGGTTAAATAAATAACCACTACTTTTCTAAAGTAGTGTAACTGCTGTAATTAATCACATCATGAATTAAAATGACTTCAATA
The DNA here is from genome assembly GCF_001443285.1 of Poecilia latipinna. Taxonomy (NCBI): domain Eukaryota; kingdom Metazoa; phylum Chordata; class Actinopteri; order Cyprinodontiformes; family Poeciliidae; genus Poecilia; species Poecilia latipinna. The sequence goes on along the minus strand of NW_015114014.1, from coordinate 197,639 downwards.
CGTTTTATTCTAATGCATTTTGTATTTAGTGACATGATAATCCATATTATTTATGATTTTGGTTGTCGGGTTTTATTTTTGGACATTTAAAATATGCTCCAGTATTTAAGAGTCTTTTTCAAAATGAACGTTTATTGATCACAGAGAGGGCAAACTTGTATTATTACGCCATTATCAATATACAACACTAATAGAAAATTGCCTCAAAACATATTATTGTTTATCAAGATGATTACTGGAACAATTTATCGTCCAGCAAAATGTGTTATTGTGACACTTGGTACTTGTTTTCTTTGTGTTATGAAAACATTCTGAAATAAATGAATGAATAAATAAACAAATAATAACAAATACATTTAGGGATGCGCCTCATCATCCAGAGAGAGATGTTCCATAATGATGTCTCCCTTAATTAGTCCTGAATTCTTGTCTGTTTCATTCTTTTAACTCGTTTCAAATAAGAACACAAACAGCTGAACATGAAACGCACAAGCCAAGCCTTTATCTGATGCACAATGTGCGACAGCTCCTGTTGAGATAAAAACATTTACTGATAATGCTATGTTTACAGGCTGAACATGTACAGCTTTCATCCACTTCTCAGTAGGTCCAGCATTGTTTACAGCAGCAGCATTAAAACATCCAGCTCGGTTTAGGAATTAAACAGAAACGCTTATAAAGCGTGAATGTTGGAGAAGTGGTCAGTATGTCGGCCTAAACCCAGAGATAATTCAGCTTAATTTACAACCATTAAAAACATTCAGCTCAGAGATGAAAAAGAAAACAGAAATGATTCTGACACTCATCTCTATATGAGTTACCATCTAGCAGAATGCAGCTTCATTCACACATTTGAGTGGAAATCTTGTTTTCATTTCCTCACATGTGAAGAATTTCTTTATTTTTGCTAACTGTAAATTTCAGACAAAATTTAAGACAATCAAGTTTCAGTTTCAGCCGCCACCTTTTTTAAATTTAACATCTAGTATTTTGTCATCCCAGGGCTTTTAAAAGAGGAATCAGCCCTCAGCACCACAGATCCTCCACCATGTGAACAAGGGGCACAAAGTGATTTTACAAACTTTTCCACCTGGAGCGTTTGCTGCTGGGAAACTCATTCTAGCCTGTTTGGATCGAAAACAATGACATCAGACTAATTAAATACATAAATGTTACAACACATTAAATCTGGTCACTATGCACTTATAAAAGCGGAAAAAAAATGTTAGGTGGAATGGATCATGACTTTAAAAGAGGAAACCCTGAACATGAAGTCATACATTAGAGGTTACACTTCAGGGGAATGTTTAAAAGTTTATGGCATGTTCAGCCCATATTATGAGGATATATTTAAAATGCTTTCTATGTATTTCTGTACTTTGCTGCGACACCGCTTATTGCATTCTGTCAGAAATAATCAGTTTATTCCTGAAAATCTGAGATTTATTTTAAGCATCCTCTGAATTGCGTTTTTGGTTTTTGAAATTAGTTTTATGTTGGTTGAGATGAAGGCAGAAGTACGACAAACTTTTATGCTGACATTGAGCTTTTTTTCTACATAAATGAAAAGAACATATCACAAAAGCCCAACTTATGACCTTTAATTGAATCTATCAAATATTCAGTAAAGCCAGCTAACATGTTCACTCTGTTAAGTGTGAATCTTTGTTGATGCAACATGCTCTTGCATGACAACTTTGAATGAGGAGCAATATTCATGAGATGAACATGATTTGCTCTCTCAGGCATTGTTTTCTAAGAGTTCTCGTTGCAATGGTGACGAAGTACGAACTGTAAGCTTTGCTGATGCAGGAAGTCAGACAGGTAGAACATTCTCTGCAGACAGAGACAGGCAGGTGAGAAGACAGGAAGACAGGCGGCAATCACACGGCACAAACACAGCAGAGGTCAATGCTATCACGGAAACGAGCCGTTATTTCGTAGCATTTCATCATCATCATCATCTATCTCAGTCGTTTGTGCTCTTTCCCTCTTTCATGGCAGGATTTCTCATTGATGACAAAGCCATTTATGTCTTTCGTTTGTTCCCCCCGCTGCCGCCACCCTTCCCTCGTGGTTTCTTCCTTATCCTCCTTGCTATTTATGTTTCCTCTGTTTGCTTTCACACACTTTCTCTCGTCTCATTCTCAATTTGCATCGGTTTTTTTTCCAGTCTTTTTGTCTTCCGATGCCGCGTACCCAGCTTACATCTTTGCTATTTTCTGCCGCTCTCACCTCGTCTGCATCGCTCGTCCTCCTCTTCCTCTCTTACATCATTTTTCTGCTCTAAACACATCTGCCTCTCTGTTTCTACTCTTCATCACTATTATGTCATTCACTTTTGATTGAAATTCTGTGCACCCTTTAACTTACTTTCCTTTTAACAGTTATCATTCTCACTAGATGCCAGACTTGTTTCTTTCCTTACTTCCTCCGGCTGGTATCTTCCCTCCTTCTTCATTTCCACTCCCTCCATACGTTTTTACCTCCTTCCTTCAAATCTCATCCTAATTTCCATTTCCCATATTCTTAATCCTTCCTTCCTGCTACTGCTTTTCATCCTGTGGTTTTACATCATCCTTCCTACCTTAGCTGAGTTCTATTTCCTTCTCATCTGCCAGGCCCCACTTTTGCAATATTTGAAACCTCATGTTTCCATGTGTAATTTTCTTCTTCTTTTGCTCCTTTATTTCAGCGATTTCTTTGCTCTTTCTTCTTTTTTTGCTCATGTTTTCGTCATTATTAGAAGGATCTAGTATTGGTGTAACATAAACTCAAGATTGCATTTTCTAATTTATTTTTTATGTACTTATTTATGACGACCAACGATGATGTAATCACCTGTTTTTGACATGTGACATGTACCAAAGAGATATATATTTTTTTAATTTTCTCCTTTTGAGCCAAATATTCCAAACATTTTTTGTGTATCTGTATCCCAGTTATGATTTACACCACCTATTAGGGAAGCTTTCATCTAATTATTTTAGATTTGAAACCTATGCAGTTGTCCAAATTAAAAAAATGTGCCATACTAATTGTTTCCAGTTCATTATGCTTTTATTTTTGGTGTTTTGGCTTCCATATCTTTTACAACATTGATAATGACATTCCACCAATTTTCATTCCATTTCCCACCAAGCTGTTGAACTGTAATACAGACTTTACCAAAAATCATAAAAATTAAAATAAAACAACTTTTCCTATTGTCTGTACTTGTAGCATTTTTCTTGAGCTCCATCACAACCAAACATGACTTTTAATGCTCTGAATGTTTGCACAAAGCACACGACTGGTAGGTGTTTCTGTTTTTTATTTTCTTAAGCTGAGCAGTAAAAAGTCTCCTTAAAAGGTCATGGTAACCCAGCAGACTGGCGTTGATGTTAATGAAGCAAATTGACAGCAGGCTGTAACAGCCTGCACTTTAAACAATCTGGCAGCCGCACAAAAACATCTGTCGCTAAAATGAAACATGTATTAGTGCACTATTCAGGAGAATCCCACATCTGTTTTATCCTCAACCATTTTTTTTTTTTTTTGCTTTGAAGCTGCTGTCACGCTCTTTCTTCATGTACGGCAGAGTATCTGAAAACGTGAATCTAAACTTGAAGAGCATTTAGAAAAACATGATATGTGACATCTATGAAGTATCTGTGTTACCTACTGTATGACGCCCTAGATCACCGTGTTTTACACCATCAGGACAGGAAAAATGGAGAGACGACAGTTCAGAGATAATTAGCTAGGAGTAGCAATCAGCGTCGCAAAGTAAGTTTATCTTCGTGAGTGCAGACAGAGTGTCTGCATAGCAGGTAGTGTCATCACTGAATCATTACATTGACATTTGAGAAGCACTTCAGTGGATTCAGTAGCAGTGACATATTTATGGCGTTTCAGGGTGGTGACATTTACAAAATAAATGTGTGACACCCCGCTTGGGTGAGACTGTGTATGCTACAGTTCAACAAAGGTCAAAACTTAAACTTTCAAAGTAAATGCAAAATAAAACCTGCAGCAGGTGTGAGATCCAGAGAGAGCTAGGTTAGCTTGTAAGTAATTCTCTAAATGTCTTCATTGAGTAGCTTATGGAAAACACCAGTTGAGTTAATTTAATTGTGGCTGCTGGACATGGGGATTGTGCAATAAAAATGCAGCTATAGAAAATCGATAGAAAATTTTGGCCAACATGTCAGAAATATTAATTTTCTGTTTAACTTTTCAGTAATAAAACAAGATGATTCATGTTTGTTTATTTCTGCTTGAACAAGGTTAAAAAAAATAACAGTAAAAAAAAATCTGAACCAATTCTGTGACAGGGCCATGTCTCTCCAGTCTCTAACGCTTTAAATTCAGGTCTTGTTTAGGCATCTCTGCTTAATAAATTTCCGATCGACCTCTCAGGTCTTGTAAACAGAATCTGTTAGTTGTTCTTTGCTGAAATGGGGGGACTGAGAGTTTGCTGACTTCAGTTGAAGGCTGCAGAATGCTCTGTCCTCTGGGAGTCAGGTCAGCAAACCCTCTCGGGTGTTTAAAAGAGCTACAAGGCTCACTGTTCTGCTTCACATCGTGTTTCTTTTTAAAAGGTTGTTCAGTCTCTTAACTGTTTTGGTTGCTTTTGAACTATTCTCAGCCCATGTAATGAAGTATCCTGCTTTACACAAGTAAAAAAAACCAACAACAACTGATTCATTTGACATTTTGGGAAAAAACGCTGAACATCTACAGACCATCCAACAAAAGAAATGCTCACGTAACAGCTCTTAAATCTTCCTTAGCAATTCATAAGGCACATTTCTAATTATTGATATCTTGTTCTCCTGGTCCTCAGCCCTGAGAGATAACCGCATCCAGCTGCACCGCTCGACTCCCACGGAGCTTTCCATCAACATCTCTGACGTGCAGCTGTCTGACGAGGGCGAGTACACCTGCTCCATCTTCACCATGCCGGTCCGCACGGCCCGGGCCACCGTCACCGTTCTAGGTGGGTCACGCAAACGCCACAACAGCACGGCTTTCGCCGCGCCGCACACTGACAGACGAACTGTCATCTCGATTTAGACGTTGCAACTTTTTAATGCGGGCTTAAAATAAACCCCGCAGCTGTGTGTCAGGCATATTTTAACATCAACTCAAGCAGAAAGAAAAATGAAAGGTATGTGTGTCTATGTGTCTCATAAAAATGCTTTCAGAATTAAGTAGGATTTTTGGTCAAAGAGCTTTTTCTTCTTTCTGCCTTTTGCCAGAACTCGTAGCTGTCAGTCTGCTGTCCGTCTTCGTAATTCCTCTCTGGGAAGTTTATATTAAGGTGTCTTCCTTTCTCCTATTTGCCTTGACTAGATCCCAAGATGAGGTATTCTGAAAATGCTGCTTTGTTCCCTTTGCAGTGTGACAGTCCTGCTTGCCTTGTCAGTCATCAATCTCCTTTGAGACTGACTAACATTTGTACAAACCAGCTTGATGGTAGTCTGCGTTAATTTCTCCTGTACGCCTGTTGGAATTTTGACAAATTTAAATGTACGACTTGTGGCTTTTGGCACTTTTTATTTTTCATTTTCTTCATGGGGTTCCTGTTGTTCCTGACGATTTCATGAAGAAGTAATTACTTTTGTCGGACTGCAGGGTGAAACTAAAGGCTGATCAGGTTGCAGAAGTTTAACATGACCTGTCTAACTGCCTCGAAATGCCCTTGATGCGCCGCTGGGATATTTATCCCACTGAGCTTCAGATCCATGTTCAGTTTGACCCTGCTGACAGCCTTTGTTTTTGCAACTTGTAAAAAAACAGCACACCGCCATTAGGCAAAGTGTTGATATTTTAGCCATTTAGTGGTGAGTTTCTATAAAAATAGAAGACAAACTCTTGACATCACAGCAGTTAGGCAGGAAATATCTTAAAGTCTAAGTCTGTGCTGAGGCACACATGATGCAACCTGATTTTCATTAGACTCGGGTAATTGGAGTTTTTATAAAACTGCTTTCAGTGACGTATTAGATGAACCAAAAACTTGTCTTAGGAAGCACAACTTTTGCTGGCGGACCTGCAGAGCTCCATCTCCGTCCAGTTTGATGCTGATCCTTGTTTATGTTGTTAACCTCTGAGCAAGGCTGCGACCTCACATAACTCTGGTGAAGATAAAGCAGCTCCACTCATCCTCAGTGAGATGAATGTTATTACCCATTTGTGATGCGTCCCTGTAGCAGGCAGTAAATTGTGGTCACCATGGCAGTAGAGAATGTGCCTGCTCATTGGACGTTGCACTAATTGCCCCCACCCCTTTACAAACAGTCTTTATCGTATTGATTTTGATTTGTAAAGTTGTTGTTGTTGTTACTCAGCTCTGGGTTTCAGTGGCTGCATTTTATTGTTTTGCTGAGAACAAAGCAAAGGCTGCAATGTAACAGTTAATGGCTTTAAAGTACAACCACAACGGAGACGTGGAGTTGGAAAGCAAAGCAGAATTGCTCTGGTATTCCAGAGAAGCTGTGGTGGGCTTGTTTACAATCAACAACACTTACTAATATCTCAAACCACTCTTGGCTAATTTCACTGTTCACTCATTTGTTTTTTGCCCACATGTTTCTAAGTATCAGTTTATCTGTTTGGGAATTGATAAACAACAAAGCCTAACATATAATTCAATTCAAGAGTACAAATATTTTAGAGGTTTTGTAGAGTATAATCGGAACAAAATGTCTGTTGAACACAGATGACTTTTTATGAACAGAAAGATGGGTACCATGCAAGCAAAAATTGCAAAAGTACAAAATGATGGAGTAACAAAATGACTAGAAGTTGTTTCTGCATGTTAGAAAACTGACAGTAGCCACAGGAGTCCTGTTCAATCAGAAATCATAAACATGATTCAGTATTTTTTGTCTGAAATCCAAGACTGAAAACCTTCCTTTCAGACTGCCACAGTGGGGAACAAAAACTACTCAACACATTTATGTTTTTATATCTCTAATGCTCCGATTGACATCAAATTTATAAGCAAATCTCAGTAATAACCCAATTCAACCACAAATACAAATAGATCAACACAGATTATTCCATAAATTAAGTTGCATAATGAAGATGAATGAGTGATAAAATGAGTAAATGAATGTAAATTCAGAAAATCTGAAACCTGTCAGTAGTTAGAAAGCACTCCTTCCTGTAAGGGTAAATTATTATTAGCCAGTTTAATCCTGATGGCCATGAAAAAGATTCTCACTACCAAGGTTTTCCATAATGAACATGACATAAAGTGTAAAAGCAAAGAGTTCCTAAAAAGTTTGCAGCCTTATGATTAAACTTATTCTTTGTCATCCTCAAGCATTTTTTTTCTTAATTCACTGTTGTAATTATTTCTGGGTTTCTTTGTGCAGATTTCTTCATATGTGTGGATTTCCTGGGTTTTTACTAACAGCCTGTGCAAATTTCATGTCAATAATCACATACTTTTAAATTTAATGGAGGATTCTTTGTGTTCGCTAAACTTTGCATCAACTTCTGTTTAAACAAGAATGTTTAAAACTCCAAGTTTATTTGTGAAAAATAAAAGTTTCATCTGTGTTTTCTGCTCTGAAACTAGCCAAGAAGTTCTTGGATGACAACCAGAGCTGCCAAGGATTTCTGCCTCATTTTTTTTTTTTTTTTTTGGAAACTGCTCTAAGTAGAAAACGAGATGCTAGAATTAAAACGCTAAGGGTGGAGCGGGATGGCTTACGTTTGCATGGTTGAAAAAAGCCAAAGGGCTCGTTCTCAAATTTAGCGTTTTTCGTTCGGCATCGGCGGAAGCATCCTCGAACATTCATTCATTCAGATTGCTTGGTGGTTATGCAGGGTTTAATGAGGGAATTAAACGTAGTTGCCCTGGACAGCATTGGGAGCAGCAGCCAAAAGAAATGTTAAGTTGCTATTTTGTAAGAAGGATGAAGAGTGAAGCCTGGTTTGCTTCAGCTCTTTTAAATTAGCATGAGAAACACTCCTTTCTGTTTCATTTCATATTCCTGTAATTGTGACTCAAGCATTTTTTTTTCTTAATTCACTGTAGTTGACAGCTGTGACACTGTATTCTGCATTTCCTAAATATTTCATGACCCCCGAGAGAGAGCCGCCCCATTAAAAATGTATACTAAAATGTTGAAAACACACGAATCTCCATGGGAAAATTGAGCAGAGATGTGGAAGGTTTTGGCAGAGCTTTGTTTGTTTGTGTGCATTTTAACCTTGTTTTGACGTGAATGATTTGACTCCTGCACACACAATTACACATCCGGACACAACTGCTGAGTACGGCCAGTTTAAAGGGCTGTGTCGGTGCGTTCAAAATCTGTGTCATGCCGGTGCTCTGTCCTGAGAATAATTTATAGGGGCTTTATTCTCTTTCTCCGAATATAAGGGAAGGGTCTCAACATGACTTTTCTGGCCAGTTCTATGCGTGCAGTATTATTCCCTCATTAATATTCAATGCTACTTTTCTGCAAGGGAGCTTCCGCACACAGTGCACTACATCAAATGGTGGTACATTAAAAATTGACCACGTTTGTATTTTTTTGATGTACACCTCAGTTATTTCGTTGCACTTTTTAGTGCTGCTTGTGGGCATCTCTGCAGTGCTGAGGAGCTAATATCACAGAAGCATCCTGATGAACAACAGTGCTGCCAATGGAGACATTAAATTCAATTATGGCACCCATAACAAGTGAATTATATTTAGCCAAGTCATGCAGCATCACCGACCACTTGATCGCATCATGCAGTGCTCTGCAAACATTGCATATCGCCTTTTCTTACTTTATTTACATTCTCAAATGTATATTTATTACAGTTTGGTTTAAAAGTGTGAGCTAAAACAGGTTGGATGTAATGTAACAGATACACTTCTGCACATGATGCCTCTGGATGCTGACTGCCACAGGGTGGAGTCTGCTGAAAAAACACATCAGTCCAGTAGAAATTAAGCAGATCTGCATGTTGGTCTTTAACGGGTGTTCAGGCTTGGTCAGAGCTGAAAACCTCCAACGTAAAAGATTTGAACTTAAGTTATTACATAAGTAACACGTTTGTTTTTAAGTAAGTTAACTTACACCAGTAATTTGTTATGGATGGTGCAGCCCTTGAATTTAAATCATAAGGATAGAAAAAATTTTTAATATAACAGAGAACCTGAAAAAGTTCTTCTTGCTGCATTACACTCACTGTCTGTGCTTTTCTTCAACCTCGCAGTGACAGCAGGTTGTACTGTGTGTGCATTTCTTTTGGAAAAAAAGAAACAATGCAGCACAAAACCGTCTGAGAAATCATGCAGAGGAATCCATCAGCCTTCAGCTGATCTGCTCTATACAAAATGTTTTCACTTTTGGTTTATTCAGAATCTCTGTCGATCCTAAAATGTAATTTTCTGTCTGACAAACTGTCATTTTCAGCATTTTTCTCTGAGGCTAGCAAAGAAAATACTAACACATAATTTTTTGCAACAAGCTGAGTGACCAAAGATCAACTATAAAATCTTAATTGTGCAAATTTTTATGGTGGAAAAAAGAAATAACTGAGACTTATTAATTTAATATATTTCATAAATCTTGGCAATGTAAAGGAAATCTGCCACTCAAATGACTGAAACTCAGTTCCTTCAATCATCTACATCTGGAAAACCAACTCAATGTTTTTATCTCATGTACCTTAAAGTACTTTGTGATGTCATCAATGATAAGAACTACATCAAAATCACCTGTTGAAGTTCAATCTGAGCAAAATAGGAAGAAAGTGGCTTTAAAACACCAAATTAATATTTTAGCTTAAGCTTTGGTATAATTTTGTAATTATTTTATTTATTTTACTGTTTGAATTTACAAATAAAAAATATACAATATATATGTACAATGTTGAAAATTATAGATACTAATTAACTTAATTGCCCTGCCTTTATTTGCAAACAATTGTGATTTTTATCCATCCATGTTCTTTACACCCTTGTCCCTCAGTGGGGTCGGGAGGGTTGCTGGTGTCCATCTCCAGCTAATGTTCGGGGCGAGAGGCGGGGTACATCCTGGACAGGTCGCCAGTCTGTCGCAGGGCAACACAGAGACACACAACCATGCACACACACACTCAGGGGCAATTTGGAGAGGCCAATTAACCTGACAGTCATGTTTTTGGACTGTGGGAAGAAACCGGAGTACCCGGAGAAAACCCACCATGCACAGGGAGAACATGCAAACTCCATGCAGAAAGACCAGGGTCAGGAATCGAACCCAGAACCTTCTTGCTGTAAGGCAACAGCTCTACCAACTGCGCCACTGTGCAGCCACTGATTAGTTTTTAGTGTTCTATAAAAAAGTTCCATCCATCTGCACGTTCATCCATCCATCCATTCATTCATTCATCCATTCATCCATTCATTAATTCATCCATTCATTCATTCATCTATTCATTCATTAGAAAGATGCACATGCTCTTGTCAGTTAGGCTCTTTGTCGCTCCTCTTGGCATCCGTTCTTGCTTTGCTCTCACATTCATCCTCTTCTTCCTTCCTGTCCAAATCTTTCAACTGTATTTCTGTTTATGACTATATATAAATATGTATATATATATCCATCGCTCTCCTTCCAGTCTTAATGCACAAGATGGCAGTTTGCAAGTAGATGGCAGACGAATGTTCATTATTTAAAAAGCAGAATGACTGTAAACTCTGCCAGCACTTGGAGAAAGTGCTGCCTACAGTGACTCCAGATGGAGTTTAGAAAGTTTTCTTCCCATCCCCTCAACTGTAATGGCGGTGATGAAGAGGCCTACTAAAATATTTGGCAGAGAAGATGTGTGGATTACTTTTGCTGCCTTTGTTGTGTTCGGTTTGACTCGTGCTTCAAGTTAAGATAGTAATTAAGCAAAAATGTGTTGAGTTTTATTATGTTTGGAAAAAACATCGCTGGGAAAGAAAAAATGCATCATGAAATTTTGGTTTGGCTGGAAGAGTTTTGATGTTTCCCTTGGCCTCTGGTTTTTGTTTGACCTCTTTGTCCATCTTAGTTTGGAACGTCATGGAAACCTCTGAAGCAGCCGAGCTGAATGAAGGAGGAAGTCTGCTCTGCCTTAGATTATTGTTTTCTTGGTTTTCATTTTTTTTTCAAATAAATTTATGATAAAATGCATTGTGAATATGTATTTAGCCACTTTTACACTGATACAAATAAATCCCTGGGGAGCTAACTGCCTTCAGAAGAAACATAATTAGTAATTAGAGTGTGACTCTGCACAACATACCCTAACCCCATTGTGAAACATGGTGGTTGCAGCATCATGCTGTGGGGAAAAGTGTCTTTCATGTTTTTTTTTAACTTCATTTCAGTTTCTCTTCACTTTATTCCCCACTTTGTGTTGCCTTATCACAAATATCCTGATGTGATCAGTTGAAGCCTGTGAATGTAACTTAATAAATTTTAGCAAGGTAAATCCCACCGTCACTTTGTGAGTAGATCTCAATTTTGCAAACTAATTTATTTGATGATCTTAGCCAAGCTGGATTACCAACACTTTGCTGTGTATTGGCTCCATTTGAATTGCAGAAATAGCATTTTAAAGAGATGACACAGTATTATTCCTCTCGTAGAATTAATTGCGTTCCTGTGAACATCTCAGTGGACCGTCGTCTGCCATTTGGGGGCTTCTCTCCAAATATTAGACTACTTAATATGAGTGCCACCAGTATTGTAGGATTGTTGAGTTAATGAAGGAATTTTTTTTGTCAATCATTTCCTTTTGGGAGCTTCTTTAAGCTTTTGTCATTTGCTCAAGTCTTGGAAAAAATAATGTGGTTAGCATTTCAAATTTGTCACAAGAGTGAAAGACTCTGGGGCGACTGACCTCTTTTACTTCATGAATAAAGAAAAAAGGTTAAGCAGAGAAAGAGTGTACTCTTATTGTTATTGTAAAATTTCCATGTAAAATGTCTTTCAAAATGGATTTATTATAAGATGGGCTGAATCGTCACAATTAAACCAAGTCATATCATATTCCCAGTCTAAAGTCTGCTTTACAAATGGAAACACATCAGTATAAAATGTTCAGCTCCGAACCTGATTGGATTGTAGCCAACACTGAGGTCCTGCAGAGTTGGACTCATTTATTTATTCCATTCAGTGTTGAAGCCAGTTGTAGTTGTTACGAGATACGTCTGTTAGGAAACTGTAGAAAAGCTGTCTAATATAAGAAGCTGTTATTTATGCCATTGTCGCTAAAGTATTTGACAGTTTAATTATCTGCAGTGTTTTCTTGACGTTGCACTGCGGCCCAGCAGCTCCGCAGTTCATATTTATCATTGAACACAAAGTCTGTCTCAGTTCAGTTTGGAAAAATATGGAATGAGAATGCTAATTTTATAAAACATGTATTTTGCTGGTTACCAGTCTGGCTGTCAGTCAGGTAGCCAGGTAGGAATGGGATGCACATTTTGTGGATTTAAAACCGTAACTTTTTGAAACTTTGGTGTTTTTTGATTTTGTAAATCCCCCACTTATTTCCATTCTGGCTGATTGTTCTCGACACATTTTCATTCTAACTGGGGCTCAAAGTCAGAACTCCTGGAGGCTGTTTTTAGTTGAGGAACTTGAGCCAGCGTAGAGCTACAACTTACATGGTGGTCAATTACATCTGCAGCCTGCCAGAGTGCATTTATACACCAACAACAAATGTTTCTTTTAGATTTTTTTCTTCACTATTTCATTGTTTAGTTTTGTTTTCAGACATTCGGAGAACAGATCTTTGTGTCTTCATACAGAAAAACACCAGTGTTAAGCTGTCACACTGCATTTTATCTCGCCATGTATGTCGGCATATCTTATATGTATTATGTGGGTCTAAATGTGAATAAATCAAGCATGTTTTGTGAAAGCTTAAATCCTTTCAGTGAAACGTTGAGGCTATAAAGAAAGAAAGAGTGTGTGAAAAACGATTGCAGCACCTTAGGAGTCAAAAGAATTTAAAATCAGCCATTCTACTACATAGAAAACGGTCTACAAGTGGAAAACATTCAAAATAACCATCAACATGCAGAAGTCTGGCTTTTCAAACAAGTTTATCCTGAAAGCAGACCACAGCATGCTAAAAGAAGTCTCCAAAAGCCAGAAGTGGAATGATGGCACCTAAAGTATGCAGTTAGATTTGTTTCATAATTATTAAAAAAAAAAAAAAAAAAAAAATCACGTCAAACAAAAACTCTTAGTATGAAAATGTTGGCTCTAAAATCAGAAGGAAACTGCAAAAGTTTAACTTTCATGGGACATTTGCAAGAAGGAAACCTTAAGATGTAGTAAAGTTCGCCAGAGAAATCTTAAAGGCAGGCAAAGAGTTTCTGGAAAAAATATACTTTCTATACACCTGAACATGTTTGGCATAGAAAACATGCAACATTCCAAGAAAACTTACTAATTCAGTTATTTATTTTTAATAAATAACACATTTTTTATGAGATGTCTATTTTTCTTTGCATAACTGTATAACAGTATGAAACGCAAAGAAATTCAGTGCTGGAACCCAGATAGGCTGTTGTGCCTTTCAAAGAATACACACAAACTACGACACAATAAGTTGTCTAACTTTTAAAAACGTTGTCTCAAGGTTTCCTGACCAAATGCCATCTCTTTAGATGTTTGCTTGTTTGGATGCTGAACATGTTCAACCTTGCGTCTCAGGAACAAAAGCAGCCTCTGTTATAGTGCATTAAATGTTGATGGAACAAGTGCAATTTTAATCAGGAGAGTCTGGTTGACTCTTGACTGTAAGGCTTGCTTTATTGATCTGTTCTTTTCTACTTTTTATGCTGCTTTTGTTGTTTATGTTTGCTCTTTTAGATCTTAGAGCAGATTTGTTATTGTTGTGGATCGGTTTGGGCAAAGTAGCTGGTTAGGTTTGGGAAAATATCTGATTTTTATGGCTCCGATGGTCCAGGACAAACATATTAGAACTTTGCCTGTGATTGTAAAGCAGTGTTATCAGTTTTCTGTTTTGTCAATCCAGACAACTGTCTGGATTGCTACTAGTCAGAATGTATTTAATACATGAATAATGAAAAAATATGAAATCCACTCAAATGTTTGGTATTTCAGATAAAACCATCTCAGGAATTGCCTGCAAATAACCCAGTGTCCGATCCAGGAGGTTTATATCCATACTGAAACTTCAGGTTTCCCCTCTGAGACGGAAACAGTCATTATCTGTATAGCCCTAATTGGTCCCTTGTCAGCAAAATAGAGAAATCGTCCAGTGCACCAGGCGTGACAAACACTAATAAGTCTGGGCAATGGGTGTGATACCTTGGAAGGTCATTTGGGCTGCTGTGCACAGCCATGAAGCATTTTGAGTACAAGCCACTGCATCATTATTTTTCCTTATCTGGCTTCTATCTTATATAATAAATTCAAGCTGGTCTTTAGTACGGTGGATGCTGTATCACAGCGTTCTGTTCATCTTCACTTTTACCCAAATCAATTCGCTACAGCTCTGCAAGCATATGCAGCAGTTGTTGGAAGCTTTGCCACAAGCCTTCAGTTATTGCTGTTTCTGGCTACAAGGTGAGCCCTGCAGCACAAAAGTTTTCCCCTGTCCCTCTCCTGCTTACTCTCCACTATTTATGCTGCTTTATCTCTCTGCAGGTGTGCCCGGTACGCCTCAGATCTCTGGCTTTGAAAATCCAGTGCCAGAGGGCGAAAAAGTCACCCTCACCTGCACCAGCACGGGCAGCAAGCCCCCTGCCAAGCTGCGCTGGTACAAAGGAGACGTTGAGGTGCAAGGTGAGTGACAGAGGGAATTAGTTTGCATGCATGCGTGGATGTGTTTATTTGAGATTTTATGAAGTGAGGTAAAATAATGTGTCTTGGTAGCTGATGCACTCTGAGGTTTGGACTCGTGTCCTTGTGGGAGGAAGAGTGAGGTTTTGTCGGATACACAGATGCGGATCCTGCTTGTGTATCTATAATTATGGCCTGAGTGGTTGTGTTTCCAAGTGTGAGACAATGATATGCGTGCAGATATGAGTTTCTTGTGTGTGTAAGCCGTGCTGCGTGTGTGTCGTGTCCTTGCCATATTGCTTTGTGTCTCTGTATGCGACCTAAACCTGTAAATGTTTGTGTCCAAGTGTGAGAGCAGGCTGCCTGTCTGTGTGAGCGTGGAAACACGCTGAGCGGATCTATTCCCCTCTCTTTCCTCTCCTCTGATCCTGTAAATGTGGATTTTTCCAGGGGCTGTGCACGATGCCTGACAGAAGTATTTACCCCTCTTGATCTTTTTCACGTTTATCACATGACAACCAGAGACTTTCGCTGGGACTACATGTGATAGGCCTACCAGAAATTGCAATTAAAACTGAAATGGAAGGGGAAATAATGCATGGGTTTTTAAAAGTGTGGCCTCCACTCAGCCTCATTCACTTGAATACCTCTAAATAACATCAAGTGCAGCCAACTGCCTCCAGAAGTCTGTGAATTATTAAAAAGAGTTCACCTGTGTATAAACTCTAGGAGCTCAGAGGTCTTTTAGAGGATATTAGTGAACAAATAGAGGACCAAGGAACACTGCTGACAGGTCAGGGAGGAAGTTTGAAATGAAATGAAATCTTTATTCATTTCAAACACGTAAAATGTCAGAGAAAAAATAAAATAACCATAATAATAATCAGACAGAAAAACAAAACTTCCATATGCAATCCAAAAAGGAGTAGGAAGAACAAATAAGCTTAATTCTTTCCCCAATTGTCTCAGTTTAATATATCCCACATTATTTACATGTCTAATTTCTACTCATTCTATGTCTATAAAATTTATTTATTAAGCAGTCGACACCATGCTTAGTCTGTACAGTTTTCTGTAAGATATCCATACAGCTACATTCATCTTGAACAAAACAACCAAAAGCAAAATCTTTCCCTCCTCCTGAATACAGGACAACCTGCCACCTCTGGACTCAGGTTGAAAACATCTAGAGGTCAGAGGTTAACCTTCCATCAAAAAATTACCAAGCAGCCAGACATGGTTTGGATATTTTTTTTTTCCTTCCCAAGTTTAGATATTTATATTTAACTGCCAGTATATTGAGAGCAAAGTGGAACTAAAGTCAAATGTATTGTTTGTGTGCAGAAACTTTGGCTATAAATCTGGTTCTGATATTAATGCATAGAGAAACCCAAACTTAAATACATTTGGGAATCTGGGGCAAAACTGAACACAGATGTTTACAGACACTATCAAATCAGACTGAGCTTGAACTTTTTTTGTACAAGGAAGAGATGTGCAACAAAACTAGAGCACTATCAATCCCAACCTTTTCTTATTTTTATATATAAAAAAAAACAACTATAAATCATTTATTTTATTAATTCCACCTTCCAATTATGCTCTACTTTGCATTGCTTCTTCACGTTGATGTTTGTGGTGTTAATAAGTTTCCAAGGCATGTACTGATCCGGTTCTTATTCATGCAGTTGCCATCGCTGAGGCGCTGCAGCATCTCTGTAAACATGAGAATCAGAGCAGGCCGGATGTAAGCGGGGATAGCTACGCAGCGGAAGCTCTTTAGAAAAAGGCAGGGCAGAGGAGAAGTTAAAGGGATGTGGTGGGACAGTCAGACAGAGACAGAGAGAGCTTTGCATGAAGTCACGCTCATTGACTCTCCATTACAGATACGTGGGAGAAATGAGCAGAAAAGAGAATAAAGATAAGAAGGAGGGAGAAAGAGAGGAAGGAAAAAATAAGCTGCTTTTTTTTGTTGCTAAAAGGCAAACAGATTATTGAGTTTGCCATCGGCTGACTGTGACTCAAACTTATGGTAACAGCAGTGGTGGCATCTTTCCAAATTACCACCATGTTTCCTGTAAACCCCTGAATAGTTGTTGCCTTATTACTCAGAGGCTTTCTGCTTTGCTTTAGTGAGCAGACCAAACATGTTGGCAGAGTAAATTCTGCTGCCCTCTCACTGCTTCCTCCATCTGCCTTATGAGGAGCTCTGCTGACCTGCAGCACTGACGGCACTTCGAGAACAGCGCCCTCTTTCTGCCAGCAGACTGCACTTTCCATAAATTATTCTGCTTAGTATTTTGAAACTCCTATACAGTATCGCTTTGTATTGTAATTATTGAAATACAATACAGTAATACAAAAGTATAAAGATGTATTGATGTAAAGATGCTGCAGTTAGGCTTTGTTGTGCAAAAACGCTCATCTTGTCCAGATGCCTTGGCAGTGTTGTTATAATTATGGATTGAAAGGAATCAAAAGAATGAGCTAAAGCCACAAAGAGAAGAAGGAATGGGAGAGCTGCCCGCCTGAGGACAGATTATCTGCTCCTTTTGTTACAGGCAAACTAAAAACAGGAGACAGAGAAAAATGGGAGCAGCATGAAGAGGAATGTGCCTTTTACAGAGGCTGGAAGTTTGCTTAAAGACTCAGTTTACCCAAAATACGGAAAAGAAATGCTTTACCGAAGCTTTAAAGGAATTAACACTTTTTTGTGTCATTAACTGAACCTTGCATTTTTCATATTGCTCTTAACTTAAAGTTCATTTTTCTTTTGGACTGTATCAGCTAACAAAATGATCTGTTATCTTTGAATTACATTTACTTTAGGCTTATCTGCACAGCATAATTCAATACCGCTGCAAAATATATTGGGTTCTTTCTGAAGATGAAAGTAAAAATTGAGTGTTTTGGGGAACATGGAGGGTGTGCAGCATATCCAAGGCCGGGGCATGCATGGGCTGCAGATAACATCCAGAGTTTTTATGTTCACCACCCAAATGTCACATTGTGACCACTGACAGGTGAAGAGAAAACATTAATTGTCTTGTGACAACAGTTTCTGGCATTAGATAAACATTCTGACCTTGAGGGTGATTTGTTGCAAGGCTAGCTGTAAATGTCTGAGGACCTTCAACCATGGCCGGATTGTGAAGGCTCAGACAAATAAGATGTATCATTTCCACACCTGCAGCTCAGATGGGACTTTTCTAGTCTGCAGAAGAAACGGGATGCACTGAAGTGGGTAGGTAGCCAGAGAGAACTGCCAGTTTTTTTTTGTTGTTTTTTTTTTTTTTGTCTTTTAAGGTTTTTTTTTTTGTTGTTTATTTGTTTGTTTGCTTTTTTTTTTTTCTTCGACCATGACCAGTGACCAGCTGGAAACTGAAATATTCAATATTTTTCTGATTAGTGAACTCAAACAAGATTTACTCAGGAAACTATTACAGTCAGGCAGACTGAAATGTAGCTACTTTCAAGATGAGAATTTAAAAATGAAATCAGATGTATCAAAAAATATTTCAGATGGTATCACTTTTTGTCTCTGATACATCAAGATGCAATTTATGTATTTATGCTAACAGACAGTGGTGGAGAAAGTACTCAAT